>NC_056741.1:1930834952-1930889952 GCF_019279795.1 Protopterus annectens
TTGTGTTTTCGAAATGGATGCCATGAATTTCTTGGAATCCAAGTCTCAAACACAAAATAAGTGGGTTGTGCTTGACAACCTGCTCATAATCCTTTATATTCATCTCTATTAAATAAAGCAATTCTTCACTGAGATCATTTTCTTTTAAACTGTGGGCACATTCTTTGCTCTCTTTGTCCTACTGGCATTCCACAGAAAGATCCAGCCATCTTCCTGTGACTCTTCAGCTGCATTCTGAGTCATCCATTGCTCTTTCATATGGAATCGGACTGGCCTGTCTCTCCATAACACTGACTGCATCAGATTCTCCACTGTTTCCTGCTCCTCCCTTGCTGTCCAGCTCCAAATGAAATTTTGTAATGGAATCCTACTGAAGGCACCAGAGTATCTTTATGTGGCAAGTACCATTAAACCAGTTTCTCCTTAGATTAGGGACTTATTGTTCCATCATGCTGTGACATTACTGGTGTTGGATTTTCTACAGTAAATCCTTCACTTCACAGGTATTCCCTAACATCAGTTTCTATTTCTTTAACTTCTCCATTACTAATCCTCTTTCCTACTTTTCCCGTTTTCTTACTTTTTGTATTGTGAAATTGTTCATATCTTCAAATATCTTTGGTGCTGCTTTTTTGTATTGATTAGTTTGCCTTTTTTCATTACATAAATATTGAATCATATCAGATCTCTTTTTCTTTCCCATGACAATATTTCTTTTTTATATCTTTCAAAAATCTCTATGTTTTCTTCTTTATATTCCCACATTTTCTATATCACTTCTTTTTATGGCAGCTCAAAGTTTCTTCGTGTGTACAAAAAATATGTTCAATTTAAATAATTATACAAATTAGACATAATGTGAAAATGTTGGTTAAGAAGAGATACAAGTTATGTGACGATTTAATATTTAGAGCAATTTTAGACAGAGAAATTAAAGGTACGTTAGCATAATACAAACAAGAATTGCAATATGCAGTGAGAGAAAAGCAGGCTTATGGTATATTTAGAGAGAAAGCCAAGGGAGACAAATTGATAGAAGTAAGGAAGTAAGTGAAGAAGGGAGAATAAGGAGGTGTAGGTATGAATAGGTATTTGTTCACACTTAGGAATATATTTTATCCTGGTGATGAGCAAGAACAGAGCCAGCATTCAAATGGGAAGCCTTTCAGCATGGTTTTAAAGGACTGGAGGGAGAGTATTGACCGGATGGAAACAGGTAAGGAGTTCCACACCTTCGCAACATGGTATGAATATGGGCAATACCCAGCAGGTTTGATAGATTTGTGGACAGTCAGAAATATTTGGTTGTTGGATCATAATGACCACCAGGGAACATTGTTCTGTAGAATGTTGTTTAGTGTTGGACAATCAGACTGATGCTGGATAATTTTATAGATGGTTAGAAGTTGTGTATATTTTAGTTGATGAAGTATTTCTAACCAATTTAGGTCTTTTAGTGCTATACAGTGGTGGGTTCTGAAAGGTGTATTTGCTGCAAATTTAGCAACTTTGTTATAACATTGTTCAAGTTTTGATTTTTGTGATGCCTGAAGGTTAGTAAGGATGGGAGCACCATAAAGAAGTGTGGGGAGGAGATAAGTAGTTGTAAGTGTACTTTTAGTTGGGTTTTTGGGAAAGTTTTTGGCTCAGTAAAGCATCCCTAGCGTTTGATGATTTTTTTCTTAGGCAATTTGTACATGCGGGTCAAAGTTAAGATGATCATCCAGTATCACCCCTAATAATTTGTTATGAGAAGTGACTTAAATTGTTATATCATCTAGACAGAGGACTTTAAATTTTGTTTTCTGTTGTATTAATATATGCAAATTTGCATTTGAAGCTTTTGACAGTTTTCCTTTGCTAGTATTTTTCTTTCCTCTAATTTATCTCTTAATCTATCTTCTATCTAGAAAGTCTGAGCTTCATTCTTAACAGTAACAAGACATAATTTCTTCCTTATCCTCAAAAGTTCGCTCTGTCATCTTCATAGCTTTTTTTGACCTATCAGTTTTTGTGGACTACTGTTTCCTTCTACAAAAGGGTGATCATCCTCCCCTTCAGCCTGCCCTAACACCATTATAGAAATGTTTCCTTAAGGATTCTACACTGCCATTCTTTTCAGTCCTGTCACCAGTGTGTACACAGGGATTGGGCACTTTTGTATCCGGGGATTTGTGCACACAACTGTCTTTTTTATTTTTTAACCCACCTCTCTCTGCATGATATATGCTATATAAGATATAGGCTATATATCCGTATTGTCTTGGTGAGATTTTGTAAAACAGGGTCCACCATGTGAAGGTCCTCCCCAAGTCTTGAGGATGAATTAATTTCCAGCAATACTCTCCTTTTCTAGTTGATTTCATTGTCTTTCCATTTGGTCTTGCTTCTGAAGAAAGTCATGGCCTGTGTGGGGGAGGTAATGTCTGATGCACAGTGTTGTCAGTCAGGGCAGTATTAAGGCCTAACCTGGTTATGTTATTGCATGCAACAGTTTTATTCCATGTTTGTCTTATTGTGGCCTATACCTGTGGACCAAGCACTACCTCTTTGTCACTGCCATGCCCACCTTTACCTCTCCATGTATCTCTCAGCAGCCAGTTTCTTCAATTACTTGTCACATGGTTCCTTCTCCACTACTGTCACTGTTGTGTCAGGTAGTGCTATCTGTTATGTAACACGTTTCATAACACTATGTTATGAAGCATACCACATACGACATATATTTCCCTGATGGTTGCTGGACTGTACTGCAGTGTGCCACCAGATTTATCCAAGCAACAGAGACAGGTCTGTAGCAGTCTGAACACACATTTCACAATGTTGTGTGTCTACATTAGTGCTGGGGACTGTGGATGGGGGTCAAAAGCCATAGTTCCTAGGTGTATCCTGCATCACCTGCACTATACACAGTGGATACAGTTATAAGTGGTCTGCTACCCACATCCAAGAGACCTGACTATCGGAGACTCTGTGGGTGGTAATGTTGAAACCACTAACTAGTCTAACCGATGGCAAGTCACCTAACATGAAATGTTCAAACAAAAACAAAAATAGTGACAAACTAAGAAAAAGAAATGAAAGGAAGGAAACCAGAGACCGTAGCACCTCACTGTAATATCAACACTTTACTGCTTTTGTCTGTGGTAAACAGGACTTCATCAGAATAAACACTGAAACACACTTCAGTCGTTTCTATATAAAAAAGGTTAAATCACATGACCAGCCTGATTAAAAACTTAGTAAGTAACTTAGAGAGACACTGTGGAAGTAAATGTGTCTGTGGTCCCAACCACATTTAAAAACTTCAAAATCACTTAATATACTAACCATACAACATGGGTTGTAATAAATATTTAAACAAAATAAAGTCTACTAACTGTTATAACAGCTCAAGCTCAAGTATGATAACAGCATAAAACAGTATGAAAACAGTTTAAACACAGCAAATTCAGCTTTTAGTTTCAATTCACTGCTTACAGAGACCATTTCATTGAGCCCTGGGAAAATGGTGGCATTACATTTCAGCTGCCACCTCATTTCCTTGTATTCAAGGTGCATGTCTGATGGCCCACACCTAGGTCCTAGGTCAACCTGGTGAATAGCAACAAGCAAACATATTGGAGGGATGATTTTTAGTATGCTTAGCCAAAGCATTCCTGACGTCCTCTGTTGGATTTCATACTGTTGTTGATAAATCCTATTCTTAAATAGGTGTTTACTTTTACCAATATAGAAACATTCACATCTCTAACACTTTGCAACATATATGATCCCCTTACTGTTGCAATAACATCTATGTGTGAGTTTAATAACACCAGCATTTTGTAGGAAAACCTCAGATGCCTCCAAAATATGTCTACATTGGTAACAATGGCCACATTTCACCATCACCCATTTACACCTAACTACAGGGGGGGGGTCTCTCTAAAAGGGTTTTAAAAGTTAGTGGATTTTATTTTGTTATAACCTATTTTGTATAGTTAGTATATTAAGTGATATTGAAGTTTTTAAATGTGGTTGGGACCACAGATAAATATCTGCATGTCCTCCCTGTGGTCATGTGGGTTTCCTCCAGGTGCTCTGGTTTCCTCCCACATCCCCAAAGACATGCTGCAAGTGGATTGGACATGCTAAAATTGGCCCTAGGCTTGAGTGCATGTGGAAGGTTGGTCACTGGTCTGGCAAATCGACACTGTAAAAACTCCACTGCCAATCATGAGTGGATATGGTGATCCGCTGTGGCGACCCCTAACTGGGAAAAGCCGGAAGAGAGAGAGAGAGAGAGTGTCTCTCTAAGTTACTTACTAAGTTTTTAATCAGGCTGGTCATGTGTTTTAACCTTTTTTATATATAAATGGTTGAAGTGTGCTTCAGTGTTTATTCTGATGAAGTCCTGTTTACCACAGATGAAAGCACTAAAATTTTGATATTAAAGTGAGGTGCTACAGTCTCTGGTTTCCTTCCTTTCATTTCTTTTTATTAACATGAAATGCTGATATAGGTTGCATGTATGCCCAATCTAGGAATCATGGGATCTGCTTGGACAGCACAACTGTGCATTGCATCCCACCTGGCATTTGATGGTGTAGAAACCCTTCTGACTGATATACCAGATGCCATGTGAAGCAAGTGGGGTCTTACCAGTTTAGAATGTCATGTCAGCTCTTTGGATTTTCTTTGACTTTTCAACAACTGCCAGTTCATTTTGACCAGGCTATCATTCTGTGAATTACTGCAAAATCAGAGGAATCCTATATACAGCTAGGTGCATGCATGTGCGTGTATGTGGGTGTGTGTGTGTGTGTGTGTATCTTGTCTGTCTGTCTGCCTGTATGTGTGAGAGCTATGTCTATGTACATGCAGTGTATTTAAAAGTCTGTCATTCTCTTAGTTATGGATAATAACATGATGTAACACCACAGATAAATATCATGGATTAGGTAGGACACTGTATGTCAAACATATTGTAGTTTTTAGCTCTAAATAATAGTTACATACCTGATGCAGAAAATAATTATTTATTTTATTTTACATTTGTTGACTGGGAAATTCCGACTGGATACATGTCCATTTTCAGCGGAGGCCTAGGGAGAAAAGCTCCATCTCACATATGAATAATATTGTACAGCATATCTTACTATAGTATGCTTCATTGATACATACAGAATACTGTAATAAAAGCTCCAATCATACAGATAATAAACAGAGTAGGCATAACTTAAAATTAGATGAGGCTGTTATTTAGAGGATTGGGTGAAAGTAGTTTGTATATGTATGGATGTACGTATATGTGTATGTATGTATAAATTATGTCACTTCTGCTGTTCGTATTCCTCCTTCCCCTCTCACTATTATTCTTTCTTTCATTGGCACAGGTTGTGGTACAACTTACAGAAGATCTTCTGTCTCAAGCTGTCATGATGGTTGAAAATTGTCGACCAACACTAACCATTAATCTAGCAGGGGCACGTCAGTACTGGCTAGAAGGGATGTTACGACATGAAATAGGTTAGAAAACCATTTTTCCTTCCTCCTCAGTTTCTTACTTGTGATTATTTGAATGTGTCAGTGCCAGATTTAGACATGGTAAGGTTATAAGCTATGTGAAACAGTACAAGCCGTATCTGGCAAATGATAGCAGAGAATAAGGTTGTGTGGTTTGGAGAAAAGGTTGCTCCATCTAAAGTTTAAAATATGCCCGTTAATTATTCAGTTTCAAGGCAATTATTAATAGAAAATTGATATATGGAGTATTTTATATATGAAAATTTAGTAAAACTCCACCAATTAAAAATATTCTGTAATCTAGAGACCCCCCATTTAGCACATGATGTAGTTTGTTTAGCATCTGCCTAAAACCGTCCTTATTTTAAATGTTACAAGTTTCAGATAGGCAATACTACTTGTATTTTTATGCCTAGGTGCAAAATCAGAAGTGAAAGATTATCTTTAGTTACTAAAAGACCATAAAATGCTTGAACACGTTGCTTTTTTATTTACAGTTTCAACACAGCTGTTTTCAGTCTATCAGCTACAATTATACCATTTTTTTCAGTGCCATGAAGGGGCCTAGTTATGAAATATGCAGCTTAGAAGCAGAGCGGAGCATTGCGGGAATGAGTTTCTTATGCAATTAGTAGATCAGGCAGCAGCCATCACATGATTTGTGGCCATGAGCCATTCCGCTCAACTTCTTTACTTAAGAATTCTGGAAAAATACAAAAATAATGGAAGGACATGGGATGAAACTCAGGAACAGTTTTTAGATATTGACTTAATTCCCCTAAAAAGCTAATAAAACAATGTATTTTGCCTCAAGATGAATTTTAAGAACAATAAAAAATATAAAACTCTAAAACAGGAGGCAAAATCAGGGATGTTCTGCAAAATGACGGACACCTGAAAGGTATGTCAGAAACTGACAAGGGATCCACTCAGTCTGCAAAACTGGATTACACCAGTTTCTAGTTCTGCAACGCAGTTGGTCAAAGTGTGCTGCATTGGTTGCTTTACCCCAAGGCAGCCTTTCATTCTCTAACTATGGTCAAGTGCATACCACTCAATGCAAAACAGGAAAGACTGCTTCTTATAAAATATCAAACTGTGGATAAAATGTGTTACTTATAAAAAGTTCTGATTTATTAATGATTCAGTAGTATTTTTCAGGGATATTTGTTAAAAAAGTCTTTACAATGAATGCATAATAGACTGTTGCAGTTTGTAACAGTATTGATCAAGGAATTTCTAAGACCCAAAATTAGTTACTTTCCTCATAGGGAAGTACGTTTGTGAGGTGTGGTCAAGTACTAAATATTTTTTTTTCTAAGATGCAGTGATTTCAAATTTGATTGTACAAAGTAGTTGGGGTCTTGACTATATATATATATATATATATATATATATATATATATATATATATGGGTCTAGGACATTTCAGCAAAAGCACATTTCACCTAAACTCAAATTGGTGTGCACTTTTCACTGAAAGCACAATTCACCTAAACACAATTCACTGAAACACATTTCACCTAAAGTTGTAGATGGCCTTGTCCCCACTTTAGTGCGATCCTGGAGTTAGTATATATAGTGGGGGGGTATAGCCCCCCACATATATTAAATATTTTTAACTACATACATGGATACTTGGAATTGCAATATACTACTCTTTTCCAAACATGATATCTATTTAAAATATGTGGGGGGCAGTGCCCCCCACACCCCTTTCTATATATACTAACTCCAGGGTCACACTACAGTGGGGACAAGGCCATCTCAAACTTTAGGTGAAATGTGTTTCGGTAAATTGTGCTTTCAGTGATTTGTGTTCAGTCATTTGAGTTTAGGTGAAATGTGCTTTCGGTGAAATGTCCTAGACCCATATATATATATATATATATATATATATATATATATATATATATATATATATATATATATATCTGTATGTGTATATATATAAATATATATATATATATATATATATATATATATATCTGTATATATATATATATATATATATATATATATATATATATATATATATATATATATATATATATTTATTTGTGTGTGTGTGTGTGTGTGTGCGCGTGTGTAAATAGAGAGAGAGATAACAACTGCGCCCTGCCTTACACAATCACTAAAGGCAAAAATATTACTTTCCAAACTTCTGCATATATGAATGAAGCAACATATAGCAATATACAGAGAGCCAGCGTTTCATGCATTAGTGTATTCCATGCTAGGACAGCATAAAGTGCAATACTGCTATGCAGCTATACAGTAAGAGCAACTACTGCATTATGATGTCCTCATACGTGGAATCTGTTTCATGCATAAAAAGGGTAGAGAAGGGGTACATGGAATGTTAGAAAAGGAAGAAGGCAGAAAGCAGTGGAATATGCAATAGAATTGCATATGGGTAAGTACATGTTGGAGGAAGGCAGGACAACCATTTATTGTAAGGAAATAAAAAGATAAAGTAAACAAGCTCTAGCCTAGGGAGTACGCCTTCACCATATGAAAATGAAAAGCCATAATAAGGCTACTCCCTCCACGTGGTAGCTAGCTCCAAGATGGCCTGTTTGGCGGGTATTATATATCCCCTTTCTTGTATTTGCTGGTATGCAAGAACTACATATTTATCCCAGGTCCTTCCTTAAATAAAACCAATTAATGGAGGTTTACATTCAATGAAGAAAGGTAGCTGGAAGTGACTTCCAATGAATGAGTAATTTCTTATTATATTGAGCCAAGTTACTATAATAAGAAATTTGCTCCGAGGAAAGTGTTATTAGTGTTTGAACCAGTACTTTGAAGTAGGCAATTTGTCGTTTTTAACTGAGCAGAATTAAAAAAATTGTTTTTATTTAAGGAAGGACCTGGGATACATATGTAGTGCTTGCATACCAGCAACTACAAGAAAGGGGATATATAATACCCGCCAAATGGACCATCTTGGAGCTAGCTACCACGTGGAGGGAGTAGCCTTATTGTGGCTTTTCATTTATTGTAAGGAAGGTGCCCACTTTTATTGATTTATACATAGAGTGGATGATGGGGAAGGGTGATAAAGAACTAAGGAGGTGGTCAGTGTGCAGGGACAAACAGAAAGACACAGTACAGTACATACAAACAAATGTGAATGTGCACAAACTAAGACTGAGAGAGAAGACCAGGATGCAGACATGCAAAAGACAGACAAAAGGTGATAGGGAGGGTTGGATAATGCACAAGGTATGAGGCTGAACACAATAAAATAATATGGTAAGGCAGAAGCAGTGTAAATAGCACCAGCATAGCTGACAGGGACACTACTGTGATCCATCACCAGCAGATTCACCAGGGCAGCCAGTTTTATGGGCCACTCCCTCCACTAATTGCCCAGTGTTCAGGACCAGCTGGGTAAGTGAATCTACCGTCTGGTGCAGGAAGTGTTCCATGTGGGCTGTGTGTCTTTCCATTGCTGTATTCGCTGCAGCTTCCACTAAATACTCCAGCTATAGCCGAACCACCATAGGCAATAGGACCAGACTACCTGTGAGTGGGAGGTTCAGAACCACTTGCATTGAGGCACTGTCCACCTCTTCACCTTCGTCAGCTTCAGCCTTAGCAGGGGTCAGTTGCAGATGATTCCCCTGCTAAGCTAGTCAGTCTTCTGGACCTACAAGGAAGAAAGGAGGAGATACAGTAAGACAGTAAGGAGGTTGCCATAATTGAACCCATCCTAACAATAGAAAAAAATATATACATATAAAATAGAGGTCAGCATATCAGTTCAACTCATCTTGCCAGGCTGCTGCTAGTCTCTTTTATCTCCGGCAGGTGTCAGCACACTTCATGTCACATTCTACTTATGCTGTAAGGGAAAAGGTCACATCAGTAAACTGTAACCAGTGGAAGGGAAGATGTCAGAAAAGTTACAACTTGTAGTCCACATACTTATGTACCTATGTGCTGTAAAGTCAAACTCAGGAAGGTTCATAGGTTCACAGGTTCATAGGTAGGTACTAGGCTATTGGCCCTAGGGCCTATATAAGCCTAATCAAAAAGGCAGCCTGGCTTTTGCCACCCAAGAAAATAATTTTCCTGTGCCCCTGTTGAGCAGAGCCACAGAAGTGATCTCCCAGGATGAATTTTCAATTTCCCATCCAATCATCAAGATTTGTCTTGAAGAGTGCTAATGAGGAGCTTTGTTTGATATAGATAGGTAATTTGTTCCAGAGTATGGGAAGTCTCTGGGACAAGAATCTATCCCTCTAGCATGTTCTGTTTATTGTGGCGGCAAGGTTTAGGTCCCTAGAATATGTAGCTCAGAGGGATTGGGATTTCTTTAAGTGGAGCATGTCCAACAGCTCTGGGTGTGACATAGCTTTGTATGTTGGGCAAAGATCACATCTGAGTAGGTGATATACAGTGGAGTCAAGCTGGAGTTTTTTGAGCGGGTCTGCGTAGGGCATCTGTTTGAGTCTGGAAATCCTCTTTGCGAGGTATTTCTGCAGCCTTTCCAGTTGTTGTAGATGTCTTTTGAGGTACATACCAAAAGGGGCATTGTACTCTATAATGGGTCTAATGAGTGATGAGTAGTGGGAAATAATAACCTATTTTTTCCTGGATGAGAAACCTTTTGTGATGATGTGTGCCACACAGAAGGATTTCCTGACTACTGTGGCGATGTGATTATCAAAAGAAAGATTACTGTCCACCTGTGTCCCACGTAGACTACCGCCTATGTCGTAGTTCATGGGTACAGAGTTTTTACCAAAGGGGATGACAATGTGCTTTTTGGCATTGAGCTTGAGGCCATGGCTTTGACACCAGGCATCTGTCTCAGTGAGGGCCTTTTTTAGGATGTCCACATCATTAGGAGTTTCGATTATGGCTCCTAGTTTGCAGTCATCTGCAAACTTCGTTAGCCAAAGACCTTCTGTGTTAGCCTGTACTTCAGAGAAGTAGATACCAAACAGGAGAGGACCCAGGACTGAACCCTGTGGTACTCCACTTGTCACTGGTCTGAAGTCGGATTTGGAGTTTGCTACTTTCACAGTGTGGGTTCTGTCAGTGAGCCAGCTGGCAACCCATCTTGTGACATAGGCATTTATACCTAGTTTAGTGAGTTTATCTATAATTCCAGAGTGGGGAATGGTGTCAAAAGTCTTGGCGCCATCTAGATAGGCTGCATGAACCACCTTACCCTTGTCTACAGCTTTGGTGACTGTTTCAAAGAAATCTATCAGGTTTAGGAGACATGATCTGTTTTTTACAAACCCGAACTGGGTGGGGTCCAGAGTTTGTCGATTACCAATGTCTTTGTTTATAGGTTTCATGATCATATGTTCCATGGCCTTGCAGACCAGGCTCGTCAGGCTAATGGGGTGGTAGTTCCAGGGGTCTGTGGTGGCTCCTCCTTTGTGGAGTGGGATAACCATCGCTGTGCACCATTCAGTGGGCACAAAGCCTGAGGTGAGGCTATGATTGAACATGGTACTAAGGTGGGGTGCCAGCTCATTCTGTAGATCATGTAGAGCACAGCCTGGGATGTTGTCAGGTCCCATGGATGCTATGTTCTTGGCTTTGGAGAATGTGGTTTTTACCTGTGCAGCCATAATTACAGAAAGTGCATTCTTCCCGTATAGAGATGGGCCCTTTTGGGGGTGAGGGGCGGGGGGGGTAAAGTTATCACTGAACCTATCTGCCAGGATGTTGGCAATATCAGTTGGTTCTGTATATTTAGTGCCATTGTGCTGTAACTCAGAGCAGATCTGAGTTCTGCCATTGAGATTCTTGACATAGCTATAGAATGCTTTGTGGTTGTCCTTAGAATCAGTGGCGATTTTGTTTTTGTAACTAGCTTTGGAGGTTTTTATGAGGGATCTCAGCTTATTACTGAGGCTGTCCAGGGAGCTCCTCCAGTCATGGGATTTTACTCTTTTTTGCAACAGTTTCTTACTTCTGTTGTAGAGTTTGTTTATGGCAGGGGACCACCCAGATTGGCTTCCTTTTTTTGGAGGATAGCATCTTGGTTCTGTTAGGGATAGCATAATCCATGCACTCATGTAAGTGCTTATAAAGTGCATTTGTGTAGGATTTAGTAGTCGTACCTCTATTGTCCATCTGCATTGATGTTGTGAAGTTTGCCACATCTGTCTTAAGAATCGTGAAGTTGGCTTTGGAGAAATTTTTACGGTGGTTTCCCTAATGGGGGGTGGGGTGGGATGTGGATGTCTAGGGTGATTAGCTTGTGGTCGGATCTGACCAACGAGGAATTGACCACTGGTGTGGAACACCGGTTGCCCATGTTGGTAATGACCAGGTCTAGGACATTACTGCCCCTGGTGGGGGTGTGGATAAGTTGATCCAAGGCATTGGAATTTATTTATTCCAGAAAACGTTGAGCAAGAGTTGGTACATAAGTAGTTTTCCCAGTTAATGGTGGGGTAGTTGATACTGCCCATTATTAGGGTGTTGGGTTATACCCTAATGTTTTCCAGTCTATCATGAAGTAAGGAGTGGGAATCCTGGGGCATGGTGGGGGATCTGTAGCAAGTTACAATTTAGATTGCGGTCTTGCCCAGGGTTAGTTGCACTTGGATAATCTCGGATGCATTATGCTGAGCAACTAGCCTGGAGGAGTGGATATCTTAATGAATATGGACCCCCCCCCCGCTTTTAATGTTTCAGTCCAGGTTAGGTGGCCGAAAGGTTTGGTATGAATTATAGCCTAGTAATGCAGGGCTGCTATCTGGAGCCTTGAACCAGGTCTCTGTCACTGCACAGATATCGATGTTCTCCATTTTAAGGAGTGCCTCGAGTGAGTGCATTTTGAGATTTAGACTTCTAGCATTGCGTAGCATTACCCTCAGATTTTGTCTGCTTGTACCTGTTACAGTGTTGAATTTGCTATTTGAACCTTGCCTAAAAAAGGCACTATAGGGGTGGCAAGAGCCTTAGCCAGTATCTGGAATCCCAAGGGTGACAGGTGCAGGCCATCTCTGGCAAAGCATTGTGGTCTGTTGATCATGTCATCTCAGGCAGACAGATACTGTATCTCCTTAGAATGACACCAGAAGCTTAGCCAATTGTGGAAGTCAATCATTTTGTCTTGTACTGTGGTATCATTCTAGGTGATGGCAGGATGCTACTTAGGGCTAGAGTCATACCTGCCTAGGCTACAAGATCTGTGAGCCCCTCCATGTCTTTTTATGTAGTACAGGGAGGTACGTCTCAGCAGGTATATGTTTATCTTCTGTACATAAGTAAAGAAATGCACACAATTGCATGACTGTTATATATGGGAGCACACCAGCTAGCATGCTCTCACACTAAGTTAGTTTATTATGACAGATACAAACTCCACAGAGTAGCCCATTCAGTCTGTTTATGCAAGCTCGCTGAAAGACCTGCTAGTAGTAATAACACATTTGTACAGGACAATGGCATTCCTTCTCATGAGTATTTTCATCACAATAGGAATCCCTTACATTGCTACATTATATATATCAATTACATATGGCAGAAAGACCTGCTTTAAGCAGGAATAATGTTGCACAGGATACTGAAAGTGTCCCAGTAACGAAGAAATTAAAAAAAAATAGACAAAAAGAAGCAGTTTGAAATGATAACAACTTACAATACTATTCATGGTATTATTGCGTAACTTCTACTTCTCTCAGAGATCTTCAGGGTGGGTGCATCGCAGGTCATCATAGCGATGCTTCCACTGCCCATCCTTCCCTGGTAATGCCCATGGCTTTAGAAAGCAGTTCAGTCAGCTCATTCCAGGCATCACCTGGCAACTTTTCTAAATGGACCATCAAAGGGGCCTCAGTAGCCACTTTTTGAACTGGCTGAGATGGAAATAATGACTGACGAAGGTACATTTGTTCCACTTAAACTGGTTTATTTGTTTTTTTACTTGTCTGCCTCAGATAATTAAAGCTTTCTCCAGTTCCCTATTGAAATGTTGGCACTCAAAATGCTGATTGTCGACAAGCTGATAAAAAGACCGAAAACACAGGAGAAAATTAAATTTTGAAAATCTCTCTTCTTCTTTTAACTCCTTTTTGTGAGGGGGCGCACTGCACCCCCATGCACCCCCTGAACTTCCATACCCCTATTCTGAGATCACAGTACCTTGGAGTAAAAGGATTATTTAAAGCAGTGGCATCAAGGAATTAGTATATGAATGTTTGATCTTTCGGCCATTTGGTCTGTGAATTTCAGGACTCAATCTACTGAGACCTGACATTTCAAATTGTTGCTGCTTTCTCCACTATCATTGGGAGTGTTTTTGTCTAGCTGAATTTGTTTGTATTTTCTAATGTTCTCTTTCTGTGCACACTTTCATAAAGTTATGCATTCGGTTTTGGAATTCTTGTGAAGAAGATAAAATTCATTAGGCAGATGGTAACTTCTGGGTACTAGCAGAATATCCACTGTTGGAAGAAAATTGCAAGAAAATGGTAGCACATTCACAAAAAATAATATGGGAGGGAGAGAATCATGCATCTAACATGATTTATTAATTGTGAGTAGGGCAGATTGCCACTGCTTGGATATATGACCTACATGTTGTGATGGTCTCCTGCACAAGCCCACCAGTTTGGGAAAGCATGGCTTGACATTCATGGTACTTGGCCTAAATTGTTTCCATAGTATGAGAAGTGGTTTAAAGTAGCAGTCATGGAGAATATTCCACTGTTTTGATTGATAAGGCACACAAACTTAACAAGTGAATCTTCAATTATAGGCTGCACAGTGTAGAAATGTAGCAGCTGTCTGTTGAGGTGAACAGTAATTTGCAGTTGTGTTTCATGCATTTATCTACCTGTTTAAGAATGTTTATTTTTAATGGAATGCAGTGTACTTAAAATGATCAGTAAGTAATATGTATACCTGTGTTTTTTGTTTGTACATAAATTGCACTGGCCACAAGGTACACTGTGATATTAATGTCTGTCCTTATGGAGAGTTTATACCCTGTTAACACTGTATGAGTAAGTATGACATTGGATACAGCTGTACAATATCTACACATATATCCCCTCTATCATTGTGTAGCTGTGTCACCCATGTTTCCATAAATGTTACCCTAATATTGACAGGAATGAGTACTGCCCTCTCTACCATGCACGTCAAACTTACTTGAGAAGCTGGGAATGTATATGAGTCTGTGTGGCAGATATAGCAGCTGTATGCATTCCTATACCTGTTCCTTGTTGTAGTATGGTGGACCTCTTCTTCATGTATCTGTACCTGTCATCCTACCAGTCCCATCTCTATTTATTTCTTGTATTTGACAGGTATTATGTCTAGAGGACATGGTGGACAGCAGGGGCTGGACAATTTCAGCCCTGCCAAAAATGAAGTACTGCTAAAAGCATTCAAGACTCACGACTGGGGCTTGCTGAGGAGAGAAGATGCTGACCAGCCTTTATATGACCATTTGTGACAGATAGGAGACCATAACATCAGTGCCGTGGGAAGGAGAAATCACATACCGACTGCAGTGATGAAATCAACATGTCATCAGCATGATACACTGTGCATGTTACATGCAGCACAAAGGTCAAAGGGGGTGGCACCAGGGGCCACTGTGCTAACAGTGTTGGAGGAGCCTTTGGTGTCTCTGCATGATGGGAGTACTATCATCCTGAGAGGAGTGGGCACTAATATCATGATAGCTCATACCTCATGCATCTTCATGGATGATACACCATTTGTACCATGTAGAACTATTGTCTTTATAGCGTAAATGCATGTTTAGACTGTAGGTTGACCACAGCATCAACTACTTATGTTTTTCTATAGGAACATCAGATATTAAGGATGGCAGTGGAGGTACATGTTTGTGCTTCTTGTTACATGAACACCGTTAGCATGTATGCCTCAGTTTTAACACATGCAATTACATTCACTCTGTTTTTTTTTTCTTATTTTGTATATCCACATGCCAGAACACTGTAATGGTGACATTAGTAAGGTAAAGGGCAGCACAGTACACAGTCAGTACCTGTGAAGAGGCTAATGCTGATGCTGAGTCACAGTTATATGGCACAGTGACACTGTCTGTCTCCATTCTGTGTGGATTGCCACCCTTAGAACAGAGAGAAGATACAATTAACCCACAGATGAAGGTGATGCTATATAGTTCGAGTGCTAATGCCCCACAGTATGGTGGTCTCTCCCATGGCTGTGAACACCAGAGATACTCTCCCTGTGGCTGGAGTGCAATGCGTGTGATGTGGGTATGCCTCCCTTAGCTCAGCCTTGCAGGGGTACCTAATGCCATCACCTGTCACAGCTGGCCCATGACATGCAGGTAGTACTCAGGATCCATCGTTACATGTGCTGGAGTGTCATCCAGTCACAATCTGTTGCTTCTCGGTCCTTTTTGGAGTTTGGAGATAACTGCTGTCTTATGAGGCATTTGTGAGGATGCTGCCCTACACCGTGAGTGGGTACTTGAGGACAACAAATCCAATGACAATATCAGGATTGATCCTATGACAACTATAAAGGTACTCACCCACTTCCATTTCCACCTCCATGTGGATGTGTTCAAGTGCGATGATATTCATGAGGTGGTCTGAAGGGGGATCACAGGATGCACAATCATCCCCTGCATCAGCAAGTGCAAGACACTCTACTGTCTCTTGCCATGTCAAAGACACCTGGCTTCCATCTCTGGCACAACTCAGCAGCAGGCACCATCCAGGTATCTGCAGGAGCACACCATCCCTGCCATAGGAGTGTGTAATTCCTGCCACAACAAGCCATCAGAGTAGCCCCAGGCTAAAGTCACATAGTGGTACCCTATCCCTGTCCCAGGTGGATGGCATCCCTGACAGAGTTCTCTGTATGAACCATTAGACTCCTCTCTTCACCTTCTAACATGCTCCTGGACATCCACATGTCACTGTGTCCCTTGTTACCTGTGCACATGATAACTGTAACCCACTCCACCTTCCTTCCTGGTGGTGGTACATGTGGTGATGTCTGACAGAAGGTGTGACCGAGCCACTCACTGCTAGCACAAATTCCCATTAAAATTGCATGCATCATAGTTGTTTTGTGTGACATTGCACTGTCACTGCATGTTCATCATAGCTCACAGTTCTGGACTAAATGTCACCACTTCAGCTGCGTTGTTTGCCATTTATTGTGCTTATTGTATACTGGAGGGGTGTTATGTAGCTGCAGATTTGTTTATTGTCAGTGTCATCAACAGATACCGTTACTGTACCTTCTGTGCCAGACGTTAGTGTGAGCATGCTCCTGATGCATTTGTACTACAGGGCTGGTCTATCATTTCTTTGTGACCATATTGTGTAGAACAACACATACTACAAACATCATGCAGGCTGTGGCTGAGTCATACTGCAGTGCCACCCAAATGTACCAAAACAACAGAAGCGAGCTTTAATCTGGTTGGACTCCTGCCATGTTGTACTGCATTTTTGGTCCAGATGACATAGGAGAAATGGCAGTGGAGTTTTTAACCAGATTGTTTAATGAAATCTTGGAAAGTCAGAGGATGCTTGAGGAGTGGAGAAAAAGTGTTTTGGTACCTATTTTTAAGTATAAGGGTGATGTGCAGAGTTGTAGTAACTAGAGAGAGATAAAGCTGATCAGTCACAGCTTGAAGTTATAGGAAAGAGTGGTGGAAGCAAAGTTAAGAGGGGAGGTGATGATTAGTGATCAGCAGTATGGTTTCATGCCAGGAAGGTGCACAACAGATGTGATGTTTGCTCTGACAGTGTCAATGGTGAAATATAGAGAAGGTCAGAAGGAGTTGCAGTGTTTCTTTGTAGACTTGGAGAAAGCATATGATAGGGTGTCTAGAGAGGAGTTGTGGTATTGTATGAGGAAGTCAGGAGTGGCAGAGAAGTATGTAAGAGTGGTACAGGATATGTACAAGGGTAGTGTGACAGTGGTAAAGTCTGCAGTGGAAGTGACAGATGTGTTTAAGGTGGAGGTGGGATTACATCAAGGATCAGCTCTGAGTCCTTTCTTATTTGCAGTGGTGATGGACAGGTTGACAGACGAGATCAGACAGTAGTGAGAGTAGGGACCAGGTTGAGGAGACCCTGGAGAGGTGGACATATGCTCTATAGAGGAGAGGAATGAAGGTCAGCAGGACTAAGACAGAATATGTGTGTGTGAATGAGAGGGAGGATAGAAGAATGGTGAGGATGCAGGGAGTAGAGTTGGTGAAGGTGGATGAATTTAAGTACTTGGGCTCAACAGTTCAGAGTAAGGGTGAGTGTGGAAGAGAGGTGAAGAAGAGAGTACAGGCAGGGTGGAAAGGGTGGAGAAGAGTGTCAGGAGTGATTTGTGACAGACGGGCACCAGTAAGAGTGAAAGGGAAGGTCTACAAGAAGGTAGTGAGATCAGCTATGTCGTATCGGTTATAGACGGTGGCATTGACAAAACAGCAGGAGTCAGAGCTGGAAGTGGTAGAGTTAAAGATGTTAAGATTTGCACTGGGTGTGACAAGAATGGACAGGATTAAGAATCAGTATATTAGAGGGTCAGCTCATATTGGACGGTTTGGAGACAAAGTCAGAGAGGTGAGATTGCGTTGGTTTGGATATGTGCTGAGGAGGGAAACTGGGTATATTGGGAAAAGGATGCTAAGGATGGAGCTGCCAGGTAAGAGGAAAAGAGAAAGGCCTAAGATAAGGTTTATGGATGTGGTGAGAGAGGACATGCAGGTGGTTGGTGTGACAGAGCAATATGCAGAAAACAGGAAGAAATGGAAACAGATGATCCATTGTGGCTACCCCTAACAGGAACAGCCGAAAAAGAAGAGGAGTGTGGGTTTTGTATGGGTATCATTAGCTAGGCTGACATCAAGCATTACCCGCATAACACTAGGGATATATGTTTGGAAGAGTTACTATGTCTGAACTGTCTATATGACATACAGTCCAAGTCCTGAACATATTGACTAGAATGCCGTGTTAAATTTCACCTTGAGGGAAATAGTGATACAGCTAGAAATTATGCTAATTACATCTGTCAAAGCCAACTTTGTGACAAAAATAGCCTCCCAGGCTAAGGATAACCATAAGGCATTTTTCAATTATGTATGCAACCTAAAGGGCAACACCCAGCAATGTGGTGAATTAATAGTAAATTAAACTTTCTGTACTGACCCAGAAGAAGTGGCAAATTTGCTGGTCAATAAAATGTATCTCTAAATCTCTAATTTCACCCCATTACCCCTCAGGAAATGCCCTCTACCAATTTTCCCCAACTCTCACTAAAGAACAAGCCCTCATTGTACTCTCAAAAGCTAAAAGCACTGCATTGATGGTCTGATGATATCCCAGGAAACCTCCTAAATAGCTTGAAACATGACCTGCCAGGCCCACTGGAATCACTGTTCAACCTCTATTGCACCACAGCCTCCAGAAAAGCTTCATCCATAGGAAATGGAGTACAGCAAAAGTCACCCTTCTAAACAAAGGGGGAACCATCAATAAACTCAGGGAACTACAGACCCATAAGTTTAACTAGTCTTATAGGCCAGGGCATAGAAAGAATTATAGTGGACCTGATAAACAAAGACATAGGAACTCTTCAAACACTGGACCTATCCCAGTTCGGTTTCATCAAGGGCAGGTCATACCTACTAAAGCTGGTAGAAGGTCACTGGAGCCATGGATGAGGGCAAAATGGTGCATACTGCCTGCCTCAACCTGGCAAAGTCACTTGACACAATACCTCACTTGGGTATTATAGACCAACTCACATATTTAGGCATAAATCCCTATATCACCTGATGGATAGGCAAATGACTCACTGAGCCATCCTATGAAGTTAGGGAGGGGGAAATCCACCTTCACAAAGAAGTTTGTTACTAGTTTTTGTCTCACAGGGCTCACTTCTGTGACCTCTCCTGTGTGGAATATACTTCTCTGAAGTCAAGGCAAATGCAGAGGGCCTTTGGCTGACCAAATATGCTGATGACTGCAAGTTGGGTGCAATCAATGAATCCCCCAAAGATGTAGATATCCTCCAAGAGGGTCTGACACAGACAAGTAATTGTTACCAGAGCCATGGCTTAAAACTTAATGCAAAAAAAAATGCATAATTATACCCTTTGGGAAGATGACCACCTCTGCAAATTGCAACACTGTTAACACTCCAGTAAGGGTAGACTCAGTGATAAGAGACTTAGGAACTCAGGCTGATAGTAACCTGGACTTTAATCACCGTGAGCCTATGGTGGCGAGAAAATCCTTTTATATGGCATAACTTATAAGTAAGGGCATGGCATGTAGAGTTAAGGTTGTCATAGTCCCACTGTATCCAGCCTTCATTAGACCAATAATCAAGTACAATGCACCATGTGGCATGTATCTGACCATTTGCAACAGCAGGAGTGGCCACACAGGTTATTCATTAAAAGAATACAGGGTGTAAATAGCATGTCCTATGCACCTCAAAGCAGTGTCCCTTGTACTTATTCTTCTGCAGACATGGCATTCAGCAATACAGCCCTGATGGATTTGCTATACATTTTCAAAACAAACAGCACTATAATTGCCTGATCTAAGGATGTAAAGATCTAAACCTCGACTGTGACATAATCAAAACATGTTGAAGGAACACGTCTATGTTTCAGAGATTACCTCTTCTATGGAACAGAATCATATTCGTGTACAGCAGAACCTGTTCAAATGCAGTTTGAACCACTGGATGGGAAATTGCAAATTCACCCCTGCCTTGTTGCCTTTGTCCCTTATGGATAGGGGCAACTTGTAGATGTACTACGAAACAGATATATATCAAAGCCATTCTAGGTCTTGGGCATTGATTATATGGAAAATTGAGACATGAATGCCAAGGGTTAAAAAGGCTCTAGGACCATTAGCCTAGTAACCTCCTACGATCCTATATATGTGAATGTGAGGACTGTCAGGGTACTGTGTCAACACATTGATTATGTTCCCATGTGCATTGCCCCCTACCTGGTAGTTCAGGGAATGGTAGCCTTTGCTGTTCACAAACCTCTTTGACTGTGGATAAAATTGGTCTTTTATTGCTACCTGACTGCAATCTATGGCCCCCAGTATCTTAGCGAGGTGGATGATATCATAAAAGGAAATCATAATGGTGGCTCTCTCTTCTGAAGTCCTAGAAAACCAGATGTCATCATTCACATGTAGAATTTTAAGTACTCTAATGGTAGATAATGTGTATGGATGTAATGTTATCTGTTTGTTCACACTGTTCCCTTGATTGTGGTGTGCATAACATTTCTTAGCCCAGACATAAGGTGCTGCGGTAGCGTTGTCGCCTCACAGTATGACGTTGTCCTGTTCGATTCTCAGTTAGATTGTCTTCTGTATGGAGACATGCGTGAATGGGCATACCTTCGTGGAAGGTTGTGCGTCAGAGCTGGCAACTTGGCCCGTAAATATCTACTGCCAATCATTAGCGGACCGGAGTTCCGCTGTGGCAACCCCTAACCGGGAAAAGCCGAAAGACACAACAGTCTAGACATAACAAATAAAACATTTTATCTGTATTTACCTGCAGTGATAGTGTTTTGAGTCATTGGTTTCTTAAATTGTCACTGGAAACTATGCTTGTGTTTCTATTTTACTGCATTACTATAATTATGTTAACTGTAAGCAACTAAAAGTACTTTGTATGGGAAAATATTTAAATTAACCATAAAATTACGGGGGGGTTGTTAAGTATTCGGTGATGTAGTTGGAGGGCAGTTTTCAGATCCCCTTCACACAGTTGCTTAGGTGTTAAAAGGTCCTGTACATATCTAACAGCAGTGATCATTCATATGTAATTGACATTTGTTACTTCAAAGAGCTGGTTAAGCTGACAAAAAGCTACTGATAATATCCTATGTAGTGTACCTCATCCTTATTCATATAACTACTTTTCCAACTACTACTTGGAAAAGCATTTCAGTTTATCAAATATGTCTGCTTTCTAGTCCTTAGTGACCTCAGCAAGACATGTTTTCAAGATTTATATTTATGGTGGTAACACAGAAAACTACAAAAGCGATATTTCTAGACAATATCATGCAGGATGAGACCATACTTCTCAACTGCTCTAAATTTCTAAGGGCACTGCAATTTTGAATTGTAAATATAGGTCTACTGCTCTGATTTGATTTGAGACAGCTTTGATTTCTTCTCTTTCACTGGCTTGATTGTAGAGCCAATGAGAGAGAGGAGAACATTTCTGCAGCTTGTCACAGTCAAAATGAACCAACAGCAGACAAGATTGCAATCTAGCACTATTTATATATTTATTTATTTACTGACATTTGATTACTGAGAAAGGACGACTGGGTTGAAGCCCATTTTCACAAATTATTTTCTGTGTGCGTCTGTGTGTGTGTGTGTGTGTGTGTGTGTGTGTGTGTGTGTGTGTGTGTGTGTGTGTGTGTGTGTGTGTGTGTGTGTATGTTAGGGTTATCACCTGTCCCTCTTTGCGAGGGATAGTCCCACTTTGGGCAGTTTTGTCCTGAGAAAAAAATCTAAAAAAATGGCAAATGTCCTGAGATTTTAAGGCAAAAAATACTTACCAAGTTTTCTTTAATAGTTGCATAAAACAGTTATTTTGTATCTGAAACACCTAAATATTATATGAAATAGCATAAGCAACTCATATGCTACAAGAAGAAGCTTTTCTTTGGACAAAAACAGTGATGTTCTGTCCTTTGCACTACCCGTGGGTATGTCTGTCCTGCAAAATTGCATGTTTCTACAAAAAGTGTCCCACTTTGGGCATTTGAAAAGGTGGCAACCCTAGTGTGTGTGTGTGTGTGTGTGTGTGTGTGCGTGTGTGTGCGTGTGCGTGCGTGTGTGTGTGTGTGTGTGTGTGTGTGTGTGTGTGTGTGTGTGTGTGTGTGTGTGTGTGTGTGTGTGTGTGTGTGTGTGTGTATGTTAGGGTTATCACCTGTCCCTCTTTGCGAGGGACAGTCCCACTTTGGGCAGTTTTGTCCTGAGAAAAAAATCTAAAAAAATGGCAGATGTCCTGAGATTTTAAGGCAAAAAATACTTACCAAGTTTTCTTTAATAGTTGCATAAAACAGTTATTTTGTATCTGAAACACCTAAATATTATATGAAATAGCATAAGCAACTCATATGCTACAAGAAGAAGCTTTTCTTTGGACAAAAACAGTGATGTTCTGTCCTTTGCACTCCCCGTGGGTATGTCTGTCCTGCAAAATTGCATGTTTCTACAAAAAGTGTCCCACTTTGGGCATTTGAAAAGGTGGCAACACTAGTGTGTGTGTGTGTGTGTGTGTGTGTGTGTGTGTGTGTGTGTGTGTGTGTGTGTGCGTGTGCGTGTGTGTGCGTGTGTGTGCGCGCGTGTGTGCGTGTGTGCGTGCGTGCGCATGTGCGCGTGTGTGCGTGTGTGCATGTGTATGTGTGTGCGTGTGTGCGTGTGCGTGTGCGTGTGCGTGTGCGCGTGTGCGCGTGTGCGTGTGTGCGTGTGTGTGTGCGCGCGTGCGTGTGTGCGTGTGTGTGTGTGTGCATGTGTGTGTGTGTGCTTGAGCAAGCATGGTCATGCAGAGGGTATAGCTCTGCCTCTCAGCTATCTTCAGTTTTGCAGAATGTCCCAAATTTTGCCCCATGATTGTTGTCTTTTTCTGGTAAATCATTGAGGCTTATAGTCAGTCAATAGTGTTCATACCTCTTATTGTTTGGAAAATGCATGTGAAGGCAACACCTGTTTTCGCTTAACTTTTTCAGTGAATAAGAGTTGTCTGTCTGTTAGAGCAGAGGACTAATTAATGAAATGATTCCTATAGTTAAACGAACAGGGGTTGATTCCTCCCACCTTCATTTGTCTACTGTATGACTTTGAGCACTCAAGCAGACTAAAAAAATGGTCGAGAATTGCCCCTTAAAAAGGGCACTTTTTCCAGTGGGCTTAATCAGGTAACAAACAGATAAAATAAAAATTGTAGTCACTAAATAATGACATACATGTGAGTTCTTAACCTCCTATCTTTCCCAAAAAGCCTGTTAATACAAAGCTTGTTATTCTAACAACATTCTAAGTATATAATAGCAATATTTAAAATCAGTTCCAAAGTTTAGAACTTTCTGTCTGATTTTTGAGCTAAAAAGTTGAGAGGGCGGGGGGAGGTTGGCTCTGCTGTTTGTCTCTGCAGTGAAACGAGATGTATTTATTCATGTGTGTGTGTGTGTGTGTGTGTGTGTGTGTGTGTGTGTGTGTGTGTGTGTGCATGCATTGCTGTCAACTGTCCCTGATTTTGCCTCATATTTTTGGTCTGTTTCTCAATAAAATGTATGTTTTTCTGGCAAATTGATGTATATTGCAGCCACAAAATAATGACAAACATGTGAGTTCCTAACTTAATTTCTTTCCAAAAAGTTAGCTAATGCAAAGTTTTTGGTTATAGCAACTTTCTAAGCATACAAGAGCAATGTTTAAAATCTGTCCCGGAGTTTGAGTCTTCCCCCTGATTATTCTTTTAAACAAGAAGCATCTTTATATCACATATGACATAGGCAGTCTTACATTTATATAAATAAAACAAACCATATTGATATAATTTTAGTTGTGAACATTATGCATCACAAACCATGGTGGCATAATCGTAGTTGCAAACATTATACATCACTTATAATCTATCAAGTCATTGTCAGTCAAACATTACATAGCTCATTCAAATCCTGCCTTATATTAAACCTTGTTCCTCCTCTGCATGTATTGTTCCCACATTTCTCATTGTTTCTTATGTAATTTGCTCCTACACTTTTCTAAAGACCCCAATTCCAGTTGTTTTTTCTCTATTATTATATTCACTACTTCTAGTAAAGTTGGTTTAGACTTTGATTTCCATTTTCTGGTAATTGCTTTTTGGCAGCCACTGTAATTAGACTTAGCAAGCTTTCCTATGTCTAGGCAATTTTGATTCTATATCATAGCTCAAAAAATAATGTCCTTAGATAAAACAATTTGCTCACCCAGTATCTCTGACTGAGCAGTCTGCAGGGAATCTTTAAAGTCTGTCCACTCATTACACTCCCAGAAAATATGTTCACAGTTACCTCTTTCTTCCCCATCACACCTCCAACATTTGCTGTCTACCTCAAGAAAAATTCCCTGATTCTTGAGCAAAACGTTTGAGGGAAACAAGCTAAAATACATTACTAGGTCATTATTTATTAATTTATTTGTTCATTTGTTTGCAAGCAACCATCCGGGGGATACACGGTCATATTAATGGCTGTAATTGATGGTCAGATACATGTATAATTTTACATTTCAAAGCTTATGTAATATTATGATGAGCAGGAAGTACACACAGTTGTGGAAAAGTGCAATGTGTTTTGTACAGAAAAATAAAAGACTTCTAAACAATATTTTGGTCAAGTGGAAAAACAGTTTTGGAATGAATCTACATAATGTGCTGAACTAAAGTGAGTAAAATATTTTTTTTTTTCCCTGGGGAAGGGAGAAATTACATGAAAAATGGCCCAAACTGGCAAGAACATTTTAGGCTGTATGAGGTTTGGTTAGAGATACTTGGAGCTTTGGCAGTGGTGTAGCTAAAGTTTGTGCTGCCCGGGGCTCTCTTTGAGTTTGCTGCTCCTTCCCCTTCACAAAATCATGGTCAAATTGCCCCCCCCCATACACAGCCCCTACTGCGTCCATTCCAGTGTCCCATTACTTTGCTATTTCTCTCCATTTACCATAAACAGTGTAATGCACATATTGTTTTACTTCTACAAGGATTATTTGTATTTGTATTTAATTTAAAATTTTTATTTTAAATTTTATAGAACGAACACTAATTGACATTTTCTAAATGAAGCAATACAGTCTCACAATGAAAACAGACTTAGCATTAAACATCTCTGCCCTTGAAACTTAATTGAAACAGCATTGAAACTCACATTCAAAGAAAATGCATCTGGCCAGTGGCGCATGACAAAATAGTACTTCTTTTTGACTACCTCCAAGCCCTGTAATCTTATATTCTGCTGGAGTAATAAGATGCCTGTACTTGACTCGGGAACATGGAAACGTCACTATAAGAGAAAGTGAATTACAAAAGATCACGTTTGTAGGGTTTTGATGATGTAATGCCCCGTGACCCCCCTCAACTTAACCCCTCTCTGTAGCCCCACACGTCTCATGAGACCTGGTCTCATTTTAGGGTGAAAAGTAAATTGTTACCTGGTGGGATGCTTTAATAATAGTTACAAATGCAGATGGTGTAAGCAGCAAGATCATGTGAATTGTGTAACTATATCTTATATATAGGTGGGAGGGTGGCCTAATGGTTAAGGTGTTTGCCTTACAAACACAAGGTACATGGTTTGAGTCTCACATGGGATAATTGGCTAGGCTTAAAATGGCTCACAAAGGCAGTTAGCTTAGTACTGATCTATGAATCTATGAATCTATGAATCTTTCTAATTCTTAGCACAAGAAACCTGAACAAAGGTAATAATAATAATTGGGGGACGAAGACTCAAAATAGGGCAAAATTTTAAATATTGTTCTTATAAACTTGGAAAGTTGCTAAAATAATAGTGTTTGCATTGGCATGCATTTTTAAATGATATGGAGTCTGAATCTCAGTATGTCTATCATTATTTAATGACGTCAATCCTCAATGATTTTTGAGAAAACTGTATGAGGAATAGTCGAAAAATATGAGACAAAAATCTGGACATTCTGCAAAAATCTGGACAGTTGAGCTGTATGTGTGTATAACTTTTAAGTGCAATTCCTCATACTTCTCTACATTTCAGAGCAAAAATGCTGGTTAAAGCCTACAATAATTTGGGAGGGGGGAGCAAATCAGGAACATATTTTAAACATAGCTCTTAAAAAGTTGCTAGAATAACAGATTTTGCATTAACATGCATTTTCTGGATGACATGAAGTCTGAAACTCAAATGGTCACCATTATTTCCTAACATTAGTCCTCAACAATTTGTAGGAAAACCTCAATTTTTATGAAAATCAGACCAAAAATATGAGGTAAAAATCTGGATAGCTTGTAAAATTCTGAACAGTTGAGACATGTGAGTATCATCAAACATTTTTGGATATATATATATATATATATATATATATATATATATATATATCAAAACCCATATGGCCGAGACCATATGATCGACATCTGAAATGTCGAACATACAAGCAGACAAAAAAAAATAAATAAATAAAAAACTTTAAACATGCTAGCAGAGGGGCTACACCCCCCTGCACACCCCGTGGGGGGTCCACCCCCCAGTAACTATAATATACCGACTCCGAGATCGCACTACAGTGCAGAAATGGAAATCTTTCCATTACGCTCTGTACGGTGATGCCAGTTCCCCATGGTCAACATTTCAAATGTTAATCATATGAATGTCGACATTGTGAAATGTCGACCATGTGAAGGGAACCCATAGATATATACATATAAATATAGATAGATAGATAAATAAACATAGATAGATAGATAGATAGATAGATAGATAGATAGATAGATATAGATAATACAGCAAATTCCTTCTCATTCTTTCTGAGGATCGAACTTCTGTCGGACTGGTAAACAAGCAGGATATCTCTGATAATGCCGAATGGTTTGACTGCTATCCTGCTGTTCTGAGTACTCAAGGATTCTTCTCAGGAATACACTACTGGGAAGTGGAAGTGTGTGATGATGATGGATGGTGTCTAGGAGTTGTGAAGGAATCTGTGAAGAGGAAGGAGTATATCTTTGCATCTCCAGAAAATACTGGACTTTGCCAAGAAGAAACTGTAGTAATTACTATGCTGGTATTTCACCTGTTGCTATAATGCAGAAAGTCAGGAGAATCCTAGTTTATCTGGATTATACAGCAGGGCAGCTCTCATTTTATAATGCTGACAACATGTCCCATCTACACACTTACAGTGCTGTTTTATTTATTGAAATAGTATATCCTTTCTATTTAACTTTGAATAAATGCATTAATATTATTTCTTCTGTGGTTACAAAATAATATTTTATCAGTGTAGCTGTGAGCGTTACTATCACAAAAACAACATGCTTCCATGTCTGACCTTTTATCTGCCCGTCAGCATTAATTTCAAAATGTAATACTACTACTATTTCTTACTAAAACCACTTAAAGAAAAATAGCTATAGAAGAGAAACATCTCAGTCTCCTCACTGTATATAGGGACACAAGTACAAATACTGCATGCAAACACACACACACACACACACACACACACACACACACACACACACACACACACACACACACACACACACACACACACACTTACTTTACCTTTTCTCTTACTGGAATGCTGTTTTAAATTCTGTGCGCAAATGCGGAATGACTTTTTAAGTTTTACATCCATGGTGGCGTGCATGTGTGCAACGCACGCTTGGTCTTCCTTAAAGGAGAAGAGGCTGCCACCACTGGATTAAGAAGTTTTTTTTTTTTTTTTTAATTAATTAGTATTTTTGAAGTCTGCCACCCCTTAAAAAAGTGCCGCCCAGTGCGGACTGCCCCTCTAACCCCCACCTAGTGTTGCCACTGAGCTTTGGTTCATTTCCAGGCTGAGGTGTTTTCTGTGTTTTTATTTATTTATTTACATGCAGCATAAATATGTGTGTAGTAAAAGTTCCACAACCATGTCTTGGAAACACAATAATTTACATACTAATTGAGTAGTTATGACTGGTATGTATAGGAAGCCAAGAAAATGGGTATCTTCATCTTTGTACAGTGCAGTAAGGGCACATTTTATTTCTATTGCACCTAAGTAGGAGTGCATCTGTTAGCACCACAATCTTGCTACATTTCCGAAGCACACAAATTTGCATACATATATTTTGTGTGCTATGATTTTGGACCCTCTGCTGTGATTATGATGGCTCGCTGTTTTGATGTTGAAAGTGGAGATGTTGAGAGGTTGGCAGAGACAACTTCTATTGTAAAATAATATGACATCTGAAAGTAAAAAAAGTGGTGTAGTCTGGATGATCTATGCCCAGGGGAAAAGGAAATGCAGAGCTGAAAGGCAAAAAATGGGTTCCGGGTAATTAACCAAACCTGAGTATTATAATAAAGAGAAAAATAATTCTAGAATTTGGTTAGCTACATTAAAGAGTGGAGTTTTCCTTTCTTTAACTATTCTCAGAGAGGTCCTGTTTAAAAAAACTCACCAGTCAGGAAAAACCTTTGCAGGATGCATTAATAGCTGGTTGATAACTGGAAATTAGATGAACTAGGCATCATTATTTCACAAAGTAACAATTCCAGACTTACACCAGGAGATTCACCCTTTGCAGCTCTCTATAAGCCTGTCCTCTTTGGGTTGGGCACAAGTGTAGTTATTAGGGTATTTTGATCAGAAGTTCTTCCTATTTTGCTAAGGGCTCATAATGTGCCACCTGATTCTCTGCTATATGTCTGTCTATCTATTTTCATAAGGTAACTGAACTCATTCTTCCAGAACTTTTTTCAGCCACAACTCTGACCCCGACAACAATAGAAGTACAATGTATAAAGGTAATTTAGAGTAACCAGTTAAGTAGCACAGTTGGAGCTAGTAGGAAAGATCAAGAGCCTGAAGAAAATCCATGCTGGCATGTGAAGAGCATGTAGCCTTACAAGGGAAATAATGAGATGTCAGTATTCAGCACTGAACCTAGGTCCCCAGACTATGGGCAGCAGCACTAGTCACTACACTACCATGCTACCCCTTACCACATGACAGTGTTCTGGACTTCCCCACAGAAATACAATTGTTCCTGTGAGAAATGAAAGCTCTGTGCACTTTTTTCAGTCAGATTTTAACTATCACTAAAAGCATCTATATTTTTTCCTTGCCTCAGCTAAGAACCCAGGCACATAGCACTGTAATTCTTTGCTGCAGTTAAGCATATGCATTTTGCTGCTGCATTTCTGATATTTTGGCCTCAGCTTCTTCCATTAATATTACATCTTGGACTTAGAATTTTATCAGATATTACCCTACCCAGTTCTGCAGTGCATATTTAGATACATAATGGCTCATATACATTTCCACAGCATCCATCCCCAAGAGGTACCACTGTGCACTCAGTGATATGGTAAACAACTTATTTATGTACTCCTTAAATCAGCAGCAAGTGTTAATTACTGAAATGCTACTGGGAATTAGCTGTTTTAATCATAGCATATTGACAGCAATTGTGTGACCTGCACAGATCAGGAAACAAATACTTTTTTGGCTTAGTTTGTTCAGATTACTGAGGCAACAGTTGTTTGTTTGGAGATTGTATTTCCAAAGAAGCAGTCCTGGAGATGCTACGCCACCAGTGTGACAAGAGGCCAAATGCATCAGTTCCCCTTTCTACAAGGCTGTGCATTGACAAATAATTTTGTGTTGCAGGTTCTATTTCACATACTGGGAGTGTCCTTGAATTGGTTTGTTCTTGTTATTGGCCATTTGCCAGTACAATGCCATAATAAAGGCACCTTAGATTCTGCTGTGGTTAATTGCAGCACTGGCTAATAAAGCAGGACTGCAACATTAAGCTATTAATCATAATAAGATCCCCTGACAATGTAGGTAAAAATAGATAATGGCATTTACAGCACAGTAAAATATGTTTTCACACCAGACTTAGCAAAAAACATGGTTTGTATTTCAGCTGTGATCTAATTCAGAGAATGAACTACAAACAGGGTTTGATGCCTATCTATGACAAAGATGAAGGAAAAAAGGCCAGTGAAGATTTTGAACATTAGGCAGTTTTTCACGGGTCTATATTATAACAGCGAATTTTATAAAGTTCGAATGTTATAATATCGAACCAGTAATGTTGAACGCTGAAAACAACGAAGGTGCAGGACACTGAATTCTTTCCCAGGGAAATAATTCGGTGGGCCGTTGCTGTGGATTCGCTGATTTCAGCGTTCGATATGTTGGAACGTTACTGGGTCGGGTTCAGGTAAGTGTGCGATTGTGTGTAGGTTAGTGTTAGGGGGTGGGTTAGGTGAGTTAGGGTTAGGGAGCGGGTCAGGTAAGTGTGCGGTTGTGTGGACGTTAGGGTTAGGGGGCGGGTTAGGTGAGTTAGGGTTAGGGCGTGGGTGAGGTGAGTGTGCGATAGTGACGGACCTTAGGGTTAGGGTTGGGTTAAGGTAAGTGGATAGCTAGTAGTGTATGTAAAGTTTAGTTTAGGTTTAGGTGTAGGATTTTAAGTGTATGTGTGTGGATTGCTGTTTTTTGTGTGTGTTTGTGTTGTGTGTATGTTTCTCGGAATAGCGATTTTTTTTCCCCATGGAAAAAAAATCGCTATTCTGACTGTTCAATGTTTGCAGATTTCGGTGTTTAGGGTTCGATATTATAACATTTGATGTTTACGAACTTCGATGTTATAATATAGATCCTTTTTTCACAATGTCTTCATTCAGGAAGGCTAAAATGTTTATATATATTTAGTCTTGTCACAGATTCACAGTAGTCAGAAAAGCTTTATAGTCATACGATCATAGGAAGTTACTAGGTTATTGGCCCTGAGGCTCTTACAAGCCTAGCCAAGAATTTAACCCATGTTCCGATAAGTCAGCACCCAATGCCCCTGTCCAGCAGGGACACAGGGGGAATCCCAGGGTTGTATTTTCTGTTCCCCATCCAGTTATCCAGGTTGCTCTTAAAAAGGGTTAATGAGATACTCTGCTTGACATGGAGAGGGAATCTATTCCATAGAAAGAGGAGTCTCTGGGACACAAATCTGTCCCGCCAACAAGTCCTATTGATGTCACAGACCAGGTTGAGGTCGTGTGTGTGGATTACTCGAGTGGAGCTTGACTTGTGGATGTGCAGCAGTCCCATCAAATCGGGGACTGAGATTGCTTTGTATGCCAGACAGAGTCACCTCTGAGGAGTCTGCATGAGACTGAGTAGAAGGACAGGGCTTTTAGCCTATCTGTGTAAGGTAGATGTTTGAGGCCCTGGATTCTCCTGGTGTGGAACCTCTGTGGTCTGTCCAGTTGCTGCATGTGCTTTGTGAGGTACATGCCGAAAGGTGCATTGTACTCAATAATGGGTCTTATAAGGGAAGAATACAGGGATGTTATGACCTCCTTGTCCCTGAATGAGATACCCTTACTAAAGAGGTGGGTCATGTAGAAAGCTTTCCGTACAACGGAGGCAATATGGTGGTCAAAAGTCAGTTTGCAATCAACCTGGGTGCCCAAGTCCCTCACGACTGATTGTGTGCTTAGGACCTTGTTATTAATATGATCATTTGTGGGGACATCACTCTTCCCAAAGCGGATGATGATGCATTTTTTGGCATTCAGTTTGAAGCCATGTTTCGTGCACCAGTCATTTGTTTGGGTGAAACCCTCTTGGAGGATGTCCACATCACTAGAGGAATTAATGACTGCGTCCAACTCGCAGTCATCTGCAAATGTGGTCAGCCATAGCCCACTGGTTTTGGCCTGCACCTCAGAAAAGTATATCTCAAACAATAGAGGCCCCAAGACTGATCCCTGGTGTGCACCGTTTGTTACGGGTCTACTGCTCGAGGTGGCTTCCCCTATTTTGACTAAGTGGGTTCTGTCTGTGAGCCAGTTTGCTACCCATCTAGTAACATACAGACTGATGCCTAGTTGAGAGAGTTTATCTATTATACCCAAGTGGGGAGTAGTATTGAAGTCTTTGGCCAGGTCAGGGTAGGTGGTGTGCACTGTCTTCCCCTTGTCCATGGCTTTGGTGACTGTCTCAAAGAAATCAACCAAATTTAACAGGCATGGCCTCCCCTTGATGAAACCAAACTGTCTGGGATAGAATGATTTGGAGGCTGCCAATGTCCTTATTAATGAGGTCCTTGATAACCCATTCCATGGCCTTGCAGATTAGGCTAGTTAGGCTGATGGGTCTATAATTTCCTGGATCGGTGGTCACTCCACCTTTGTGCAAAGGGATGGCAGTGGCTGTCCTCCACTCGGCTGGGACAAAGCCGGTACTCAGACTTTGGTTGAATAGGGTGCCTAATGGTGGTGCAAGTTCCTGCCTGAGTTCATGTTGGATGCAGCCTGGGATGTTATCGGGTCACACAGAGGCTGTATTTTTTGCCTTTGAGACATTTATTAAACATTCAGTTCAGTAACGACAAATGCCTCATTTCAGGGGAATCTGAGGAATACTCCCTGGTTAAGAGGTTTATTCAGTCACACAGTAAGTTTTGATTAAGGAAACTGAATCTAGCACTACAGATTTTGTTGGTGTTTGCACACTAAAACCATTGATGTCCATTCTGTAACTCTGACCTCAAAAGACTGCAGCTACCAATGGCAAAAGTAATCAAGACTCCCACATTACTATTCAGTTTCATTTGTCAAAAAATCATATTTGGATTTCCTCAGTCTGCACAAATCTCCATGTCATTCTGGAATTCATTAACAGATTATTTGAAGAAGAGAATTCCCTGATCATAACATCGGCATCTTAAAATTACGGTGTTAGGCATGCTGTTTATTTCACTCATGAGGCTTCTGCATGCAGTTTCTGACCGTGTGTCCTTACTAGCTATACTCTGAATCACAGATTATTCATGGATGCCAAACAGTGAGTTTGTATCCTTGCCTTTTATTCCTGTGTGCCTTGACTACTAAGGCTATTAGATGGTAATAGGAGTTACTCACAAAAGCAGTAAAGCACTTACTGGGTTTTCATTCCGTTTAAATTATTTCATTCCATTACTTTGACACATACAGGTACAGATGCTTCATTTCCTACATTTGTGAAATTCCCTTGGAGTATGATTGATTACATCTTACTAAAAAAAATAGCAGAATAAAAGAATAAGAGAAACATGGATGGGAGCTTGCAGAAATGCAAAGGTGTGTGATTACGAAGATCATGACTCTACCTCTGTTAATGATCAGGCATCCTGATGTGAATTATGGAGGTCCATGGGTTTTACTGTCAAGCTTACAGATACTCTAGTCATAACCTTTCAACCTCTTAGCACATGAAATTTGGGCAAAAGCCCAAATGGAGAGATGGATTTTTAAATATCGCTGTTATAAACTTAGAAAGTTAATAGAATAACAGGACTTCTGTTAGCATGCATTTTTCTAAAGGATATGAAGTCTGAAACTCACATGTATGTCATTATTTAGTTACTTCAATCCTCAGTGATTTGCTAGAAAACCACAATTATATGATGCAAAAATCTGGACCTTCTGCAGGAATCTGGACAGTTGAAAAGTGTGAGTATAGTGATTGTGAATACAGGTGAACTGATTTGCTTTATGTACCTAATTTTACTTTTAGAATGGTCATTTTATGGATTTTAAGTAATAGAATATGGAAAAGTGGGACTAGGAGAATGTATTAAAAAAGATGAAGCAAGTAAAAGAAAGAGGGAAAGGGAGGGGCCTTAGTAAATGAAAGAGTTTCTGTATTTAAATGTTTTTATCACTGTTACTATTTGTTGAAAATGTTTTTTTTTGTGCCAGTAAAAGTGGTTAGGACATGGTTTATGAATATTAGGAACTTGGGGGCTGAACCCTGTTAAAAGGGTTGAAGAATGACTTATTACTGGGGCAGGACACTGCTCCAAGTCCATAGTTTTTTGTAAGGCAAATCTCACTGCAGTAGCTTGTCTCAAATGTAAGCCATTTTGGAATCGTGACAGTTGTATGTGTTATCAGTATTACAGTCCTGGTTTCAGAAAGGGCAGTTCAGGAATTTGATATGTAGTCACAACAAATATGAAATGTGTGAAAGGATGGCTGCAGATTGTAAGAAATGGAAAGAGGGGGGCATCTTCATAAGATGAGTAGAAGATATAGAGAGCTATGTAAGTTAGCAATTAAATGTAAAAACTGAGTGATTGAAATACCTAAGAAAGAATGGAAGAACAGGATTTTCACACGTCAGATAATGTAAATTATTTTCCTGTAGTATGGAGAGTGACTGTGTACTCATAGAAAAATGTGGGTAGGAGTAACCATAAACCCAAATGTATGACACACAGCCTAATTCCAAAAGACTTGTTCTCAGTATGACTTAGTCTAGTGTATTACACAGAAGTAAAGTCACCTAAACTGAGAACAGGTGTTTAGGAATCTGGCCTGTGCAAACTTGTTTATAGGTAGACCTTACACAGAAGTAAGTCACATACACTGACAGCAAGTATTTTGGAATCAAGGCAGATTTACACTGAGAGCAACTCTTTTGGAATTTGGCCCACAGATTACATCTTTATGGTGGATGAGAAACAAGCATCTGTTGTGTGATTATGTTATAGTTAATTTACTTTAGTATATTAGGAAGAAAGTGAGAGGAATATTAGACCAAGATGAAATGTGAGAAATCAGTATGAAGAATTATAAATGGTTTGTGTTGTGGAGTTCTTTGTTGCTATGGTGATAATTTCCATTTACTAAATTTATGTTTCTAGAAAGTAGTTATTGACAAAAAGAAAAAGTATAAATATAGAAAGTGAATGCAGAAAATAGTACAATAAGGTAACATGCTCTACATTTATTGAATGACAATGCATATTTAAAGATCTGGAATTAACACTCTTCTTTTAATAATTGCTGTATATTTTTAACACAAACTATTACTGGTGAATATAGATGTTTTCCAATTAAGGAAACTTGTCTGTGTTCAGGCAGGATTCCTCTGCTTCAATAATTAAGTAAATGTCATAGCAATATAAAGCAAATGTTAGTGTTCGTAGTAATTTTGTTGGATTTTTTTGTATTTCAGGAACACATTATCTCCGTGGGATCAATAACAATCGACAACCATGGCATAGCTCATCAGGGAGGAAGCAGTATGGTCTAAAGCCAGCTAATCCAACAGAAGAAGGCTTGGCTAGTTTGCACAGTGTCCTGTTCCGCAAGTATCCCTTTTTGTGGCGAGCAGCACTGCTCTACTACACTGTCTACAAGGCCAGTCACATGACCTTTTCTCAACTATTTCACGAGATATCACAGTTTGTACAAGATCCATGTGTACGGTGGGAATACTGTGTACGGGCCAAGAGAGGCCAAACTGACACAGCTGCTTTAGGTATATGAAAACAAATATGTATTTATGTATTTTGAATTTTCCTTTTGTAGTCTCAAAATTGTAAGTCATTTTCCAATCACAATTAATAAACACAATTTATCATGCTTCGCTGTTTGTAAAACAGATTTTCTGTATATTGTAGAATAACTCTTCCTTATGTAAAATGTATTTATTTTCAACTGTTATGCCCCTGTGGCCTCCCAAATATTAGGCCCTGTCTTGGTCAATCAGTCCATTTATTCCAGTCCCTGGGACAGTCGATTGAGAATGGTCCTCATCTAGACAGCCGTCACAGGTATTTTGAATGCTTTCTGGATTTCTGTCTGTCCCTGTCCTCACACACACCCAGCAAGACACTGGAAAGGGTCATGCAACAGGCTGTCCATAAAGGGTGTCCTCTCACTTCTGTATGACACATTTCCTTCAAGCAGCTCTGCCTCTCCCCCACTCACAGCATGAGTGGTGGTCTGTCTGGTCTGCACCACACTGTCTGCCTTCGAGTGCATGCAAACCCTTCCCTATCTTCCCCCATAGAGATGAGAGGGCAGTGGCCCTTCAACACTCTCCTTCCCTGCCTGTTCCCATAGAGATGAGAGGGCAGTGGCCCTTCAACACTCTCCTTCCCTGCCTGTTCCCATAGAGATGAGAGGGCAGTGGCCCTTCAACACTCTCCTTCCCTGCCTGTTCCCATAGAGATGAGAGGGCAGTGGCCCTTCAACACTCTCCTTCCCTGCCTGTTCCCATAGAGATGAGAGGGCAGTGGCCCTTCAACACTCTCCTTCCCTGCCTGTTCCCATAGAGATGAGAGGGCAGTGGCCCTTCAACACTCTCCTTCCCTGCCTGTTCCCATAGAGATGAGAGGGCAGTGGCCCTTCAACACTCTCCTTCCCTGCCTGTTCCCATAGAGATGAGAGGGCAGTGGTCCTTCAACACTCTCCTTCCCTGCCTGTTCCTTCAGTGCCACAGATACTAACTGAACCCCAGTTACCTAACTCATAGTCAAGGTTCCATCCCTCTGCAACATGGAAAGAGGCTTTGTGTAAATATTTCTGACAATATTTAACCCTTGCCTGTATACCATTTTACAAAAGTAACTCAAAAATCACTTTTGAAGATTTAAAATTTTGAACAATATATTTTGGTTGGGTAAGCATCTGATTATTAAATATTAGAGGGATGCTAGTCCAAAGAATGTCATCCATTTGGTTTTCTGGATGCCATCTGAATGTTGACCTCTGTCTTCTAGGGTTATTAAATTTTGAAATGAATACTTGTTCTGTATGGAAGGAAACTTAGCTTGAGAATGTGATGTCATCACCTCCTGCTGCCTTTTTTTGTCACTCCCAAGGAAAACCAAAACTCATATTATAGATGACTGTGCCTCTGAGACAAGAGTCAAAGTGACCTAACCAAAATGCTGCAAAGGAACCTGTCACAGTTTCACAGATATTCCAAGGCCACTGAGTTTTACTGCTACTTGCACCTTGCCAAAACTCTCCCTTGGGTAGCACCTCCTTTCTCCAGGAGCTCCATATTAATCAATTCCATTGTAAATTTGTGGACACCCATTCAGTCAACTAGTTTATATTTAAAGAAAGATAGTGAGTCACAATGTTTAACATGCAGGGGAAATTTATTCCAGAAATTTAGGAGGTGCAGTTATAATCCTGTCCCTCCACTGTATTTTATTTATATGCTGGTGAAGATTTAGTTCCCTTGTCTTAGTACTAGGTAAAACACTGGACTTTCAGAGAAACAGGAGGTCCAGGACAATCGGGTTCCTAATAGTGCAGTAAAAGGGAGAGAAGGGATAGAGCTTCCAGTCACTCTTGGTATTTCTAACGTATTGATGTGTTTCATGTTATACATTGTGTTATACGTCCCAGAAAGGAAATTGTACTCAATAATTGACCTGATTAATGCTGAATATAAAGGAGTGATTACCTCTTTACAACTTGATTGTATTCCTTTGGCAATTATCAGGGTTAAATAAAAGGATTTGCTAACAACTCTTCTCACATTATTGTCAAAAGAGAGGGAGTACCCAAGCCCCTCATTACATTTGTGGTTTGTGATGATGCGTTGTCTGTACAGTATGAAGAGAGGAAGGACTGGTTACCAAACATTATGATACTACTCTTTTTAGCATTTAGTTTGAGCTCATTTTTAGTACACCAAGAGTTTACTTGGGAGACTTCATTCTGGAGAGTTTGGGTGTCATAGGGTGACTTACCAACATCCTCCAGTTAGTCATCTGCAAACTTTGTTAGCTGGAGATCTTAACTCTCTGCTTGGAGATATCCCAGCACCAAGCCCTGTGGGCCACCACTGATATCATATATACTTTCTGATGAGACAACTGCAACTCACACTGTCTGGGTTCTGTCTTGCAGCCAGCTTCCTATCCATCTTACCACATATGTAAGGCATTTAGCTTTTATGTGATGCCATGCCAGCATGGGGAATGGTGTTGAAGGCCTTGGCCACGTCAAGCTGTGCTACATGCACTTTTCTGGCCATCCTCTACAGCCTCTGTAACCCTTTCTAAGAAGTTTACCAAATAAAATAGACAGGATCTACCTTTCCCGAAGTCAAATTGTTGTCTGAAATTAGAACCAATGAAAGATCAATAAAATGTTGCAAATAAGCTTATATCTGAAATCAGAGAATCAGGCACTACTGTTCATGGATCTGACTTGCAAATGACACATTTACAAGCCCGAATATACAAATGACAGCAAAAATAATATTTTGATTGCCCATATTTGATATTTATTTATTTATTTGATTTCCCATTAAGTGCTTTGCTCCCAACAATCATTCATGCATGGAGCTTTGTCCCTTTATTCTCTAAGTACCCTTCAGTAACTACAACTTAGTGATACCAATATTTACTATAATACACCACAATCAGGCATGAACTCACATAGTTTTCTTGCAAGCAATTGAGATGGTTAGTGAGAAAAATGTAGTGCCAGCTACTGGTTGTGGTACCACATAGAAAATGGCAGCTGTAGCTGACAAAGCCTAATTATTCTCCCAATGTCACTATCACAACTACTGGCAGCATCATCATACCTGCTCAATTAATTAGTTCAACAAAAATAAAAGATTGTCTGGAAACTGGAGTGCCCATGTAAGTCCAAAATATCAAAGTAAGAACACAAATTGGGATTATTTGCCCTTTCCCTAGAGGGTTTTGACCTCAGAATTGGTATATTTAGAAGTTAGGAGTGCAGGAAAAGCCTCCACGTGGTGAAGTGTGGGTGACACAGCCCCTGGAAAAAATTATTAAAATCCCTAGTTTTGCGGCAACCATGCATACTGTACACTGTATATATATATATATATATATATATATATATATATATATATATATATATATATATATTATTAAGCAATTGAGTCTTGCCATGCATTTGTAAAATATGCATGACTAACGTTAATTAAAAAGTAGCCATAATTATACATAAAATGTCTGTATATTACAGCAGATTAAAACCAAGTCAAACTTCAAAATGCAAGAAAAACGGCAGCAGATTGCAGAAAAATGAACAGCTCTGTTTGGTAACAGAAGATGTTAATATGTTTGGGATAGACTTCAGTACCTTTCTGTTTTGTTGTGTACCAGTGACTGGATACTAGAGAACATTAAAATGTGTTTTAGCGATGTTCAAGTGGACAGATGTGATATAAACACTGTTGCCTGTAAGAATGCCGAATAGCTGCAATTATGCCTCAGAAACGGGGAAAAAAGACAAACTTTATAGCATCCCAAAAGTGCTTAACAAGCTTGTGCTAGGGATTAACAGTGGATAATGTCAGGTGGCAAAGAACAGCTACAGATAGTAAAACAGCTTTAAAAGCTGTTAAAACTTCACTCTGTCACACTTACAAACAAAAGGTGTAACAAAACAAAGCACCTAACCTGTGATAACTATTTTATTGACTTTCAAAGCCTTAAAACACCTTGCATGCTTACACTTTTCTTTTCTGTGACTGTTGAATATAGAGCAGGTAAAACTCCATACTTTGCTGTCAAGACAAAATTCTTGGCATTCATGTCTCAAACACATAATAAGTTGGTTATAATCAAAGACCCAATCATAATCCTGTCTATTCAATACTACATATTTGCTTATGACATATAAACTGTAATTAAGGTACCAAATCTTAACAGGTACAGCCGTGTAAAGGAGATACAACGGTATCACAGTCAGCAAACGAAGAACCTAAGAACTGGATTTCAATGCCAAATTGTAGATAAACAAAGTTTAATAGACTCTAACAAGCAAAGCTTTTGGGAATATACTTCCCTTCCTCAGTGCATTGTACTTTATATCACATTATACATTTACCCCCCCCCCCATTAATATTCCAAAACGTGCATACTGATTGGTCAGCATGCACGATGTAAATCAGACTTATACTAATGGAAAAAGGTCCGGTCGCCCAGACATTTTCCATTAGTATAAGTCTTCTTTTTTTTTTGGACACTGTCTCGCTAAGTTAAAGGAGTTTAACATAGTGAGACAGCTTTAAAAAAAGTAACGGAGATCTTCCTTTCTCCGTTGCTTTTTTTAAAGCTGTCTCACTATGTTAAACTCCTTTAACATAGCAAGACACTTTGTAAAAAGCAACGGAGATCTTGGTTTTTCCATTGCTTCCACCCACAGCTCTGATGTACTGCGTAAGCATATGCATGCGCAGTACATCAGAACTGCCGCAGAATACCAGACAGCTGTGGAAGGGCAGCACAGAGGCATTATACAATGCCATTATTAAAGAAAATAAGTATTTTTTTTTCTTAAATAATGTCATTGTATAATAGCAATAACTCACTTCTGGGTGTGGGTTATGCTGGATTTACCCACGGTCGTCTTTGTTTGGCCACTCGGGCTTCGCCCTCGTGACCAAACCACACCAGCCATGAGTAAATCCAGCATTACCCACACCCAGGCATGGGTTATTGCTTAATTATACTTTGATTCTATCCTGTATAGCAATGGTTGCATTTTACAGCACATTATTTGATGATCATGTGCTGTATAGTAGTGACTGCACATTATATCTCCTTGTGCATTGATTTCATAATGTGAATTGTAACTGCACATTATACACTGATCCTGTGCTGTGTAGTAGTGACTGATCATTATAGCAACCCTACAGAGTAATTCTATTTTGTATAATACAGACTGCACATTATTGCAAATGGTATAGTGATTCTGTGCTGTGTAAGAGAGACTGTGCATTATGCAGTGATACTGTATGACCTCTTTAGCATTAGTAATCAGAAGCTGTCTGAAACAAATATTAACATATGCTAAAACCTATTTGTTTGTTTTTGTTTTTGTTTGGGCAGGTAATCCTTTGACAAAATGGTAGTACTTTAGGTCAGAAGTGTTAGAGGGAAGCCTTCCAGCTTATTAGTGGAAGTGGTAAGCACTAGGTAGCCTGTCTACCATAAGAGGAATGGTTTCTCGCTCTGAAATTGTAGTTTATTGGTCCTTTGGGCAGTTTTTTTCTATCCTTTCAACTTTCTCTTCTCTCTTGCACTTTAATTAGCTTATTCGCCAGCACTTCATCAGGCTTTTTGTAGAAATTATTGTAGCACACATAAGTGCTATCAGCACTAGATGTCCTATAAGGAAACAGCTCCAGTACTTAGTACTGATGATCATCTCTCCTGGCATGTCTAAAGGTCAGTGTCCTGTGATTTCTCCTATTAACCTGGTGAACTTAGGCATTCCGAGGCAGTGTAGCAACTGCCTCATGTACACAGACAACCCTCTCCTCTTACCTCCCAACACTCAGACTTGTGAGAGTTGCGCCTATATCTCAAAATTGGAAGTCATGCACTCTCTAGCCAAGACTGAAATAGCTGGGCAAGAGGAGAAGTTCAACACCTGCACCACACCACATGGAACACATAGCCCTCCAGAACACCCACCATCACAGCCCTCACATAAAAACACAAACCACACACACACCTTAGTGGAGGATCTCAATAGAAATCTACTTAAACAGCAGAGATCTCCAAGGCAGAAACACACTCCACCACCACAACACAGCACAAACCACAAGACACATAGCTCACCTACTGAGTGTGCCCCTCAACCTAAGCCCATAAGGCAAAACAGCTTGCCCAATACAATAATCATAGGTGACTCAATAGTGAGGCACACTGATGTTCCACTCACTAGGTTGAAAAAGGAGAAGGTAACAGTCAGCTGTCTATCAGGTGCCAGAATCCGACACATAACGTACGCACTCAGGTCATTCCACAACAGTTACAACTATGACTCTGTCATTGTTCATGTGGGTGTGAATGACCTGAGACACACTTTCCTGGACTACATGAAAAGAGACTTGGTGGAGCTCTCGGATTATGTGGCCCAGGCAGGTATGACCCTAGCCCTGAGCAGCATCCTATCATCACCCAGAATGATGACACAGTACAAACAGAAAATGGTTGACTTCAACAAATGGCTAAGTTTCTGGTGTCATTCTAAGGGGATCCAGTATCTGTCTGCTTGGGATGACATGATTGACAGACCTTGATGCTTTGCTAGAGATGGCCTGCATCTGTCACCCCTGGGTTTCCGGGTACTGACTAAGGCTCTTGCCACCCCTATATTGCCTTTTTTTAGGCAGTGTTCCAAAGACCAGATTACCACTGTAACAGCTATAAATAAATGCAATCTGAGAGTCATGCTGCTCAATGCTAGAAGTCTAAATCTCAAGATGCACTTACTCGAAGCACTCCTCAAAATAGAGAACATCGACATTTGTGCTATAATGGAGACCTGGTTTAAAGCAGCAGAAAGCAACCATGTACTACCAGGCTATAACTCATTCACCTTTCAGCCCCAGAGCATGGACCAAAGCTCCAAGCTGGTGGTGTCTCCATATTCATAAAGGATGTGCACACCTCCCAGACTAGTAGCCCAGCATAATGCATCTGAGATACTCCAGGTACAACTAACACTGGGTAAGACGGTGACTCAGGTCGTAGCTTGCTATAGGTCCCCAACCAAGTCCCAAGACTCTCAATCCACATTACTAAGAACCTTGGAAACTATTAAGATCCAACCCAACTCTCTCATACTAGGTGACTTCAACTACCCCTCCATCAGCTGGAAAAACTACACATGCACCAATGCACTGGCCCAACGCTTCCAGGAATTAATCAGTTCCAATGCCCTGGACCAGCTCATTCTTACCCACATTAGAGGAAGCAACATCCTTGATCTGGTTATTGCTAACATGGGCAACCATTGCTCTACACTAATAGTCAATTTCCTCCCTAGTTAGATCCGACCACAAACTAATCACCATGGAAATCCCCCCCCCCCCCCTGCAAAGGTATCCAACATGAAAAACTTCTCCAAAGCTGACTTTGGATTCCTAAAAAACAGAGGTGGCTAACTTCACGGCACCCATGCCAATGGAAAATAGAAGCATGAGTGCCGAATCCTACACCAATGCACTGTAAGAAGATGTACATAAATGCATGGAACTAGCCATACCCAACAGAACTAAGATGCTCTCCTCCAAACAAATGAAGCCAGTCTGGTGGTCCCCTGCCATTAATAAACTCTACAACAGAAGTAAGAAACTGTTGCAGAAAAAGGTGAAGTCCCAAAAGTGGAAAGATTCCCTTATTAGCCTCAGCAAAACCTCTAAAGCCAGCTATGAAGGCAGAATTGCGGCAGACACTAAAAACAACCACAAAGCCTTTTGTAGTTATATCAAGAATCTCTATGGCAATACCCAGATTTGCTCTGAGTTACTGCACAATGATACCTCCTATACTGAGCCAACAGATATTGCCAACATACTGGCCAACAGATTCAGTGCCAACTTTTCCCCTCTCTCCTCCCCTAAAGGACAGATCTCAATACCAGAAGAATGCCAGGCACCCAACATTACTGCAGCACAGGTTGAAGCTACATTGTCTAAGGCCAAGAATGCAGCTTCCATGGGACATAACAATATACCTGGATGTGTTCTACATGAATTACAAAGTGAACTGGCACCACATCTGTGTGCTCTGTTCAATTACAGCCTCACCTCAGGCTTTGTCCCTATCGAATGGCGCACACTCTCAATAAAGGAGGAGCGACTGTAGACCCTGGAAATTATCATCCCATTAGCCAGATGAGTCTGATATGTAAGGCTATGGAATGCATCAGCATGGACGTAATTAACAAGGATATAGGGAATCTCCAAACTCTAGATCGCACGCAATTTGGTTTTGTGAAAGGTAGATCATGCCTGCTCAACCTGGTTGACTTCTCTGAGTCAGCCACCAGAGCGGTGGATGAAGGTAAGGCAGTTCATACAGCCTACCTTGATCTGGACAAGGCCTTTGATACCATTCCTCATTCAGGAATTATTGATAAATTCAGCAATCTAGGCATCAACCCCTATATTGTTGGGTGGGTTGCAAACTGGCTCACAGATAGAACCCACAGTGTGGAAAGTAGTAGACTCCAACTCAGACTGCAGACCAGTCACGAGTGGAGTCCCACAGGGATCGGACCTAGTTCTTCTCCTGTTTGGCGTCTACTTCTCAGAAGTCCAGGCCAACACGGAAGGACTCTGGCTGACCAAATTCTCAGACAACTGCAAGCTGAGAGCCATTATTAACTCCCCAAGTGATGCAGCCATGCTACAGAAAGGCCTCACTGAGACCAATGACTGGTGTTAAAACCATGGCCTTAATCTTAATGCCAAAAAATGCATTGTCATCCCCTTTGGCAAAAACTCAGTTCCCACTAATTACCACATCGATGGGAGCTCACTGAACACTGAAGGCATTATAAGAGATCTGGGAACACAGGTTGACAGCAACCTCTCCTTCAACCACCACATTGCCACTGTGGTCAGAAACCCTTCTATGTGGCATATCTCATTACCAAGGGTTTTGCATCCAGGAAGAAAGAGGTCATCATTTCTCTCTACTCTTCCCCCATTAGACCCATCACAGAGTATAATGCCCCATTTGGTATGTACCTCACTAGAAACCGGCAACAACTGGAGAGGCCACAAAAATACCTCACGAAGAGGATCCTAGGCCTTAAACACATGTCCTACATGGACAGACTCAAAAGTTTCCAGCTATTTTCTGTCTCATATCATCTACTAAGAGGCGATCTCTGCTTGACTTACAAAGCCATGTCTGAGCCAGCTCTGTTAGAAATGCTACATCTAAAGAAATCCCAATCCCTCCACATCACATGCTCCAGAGACCTCAACCTCATTACCACAATCAACAGAATATGCTAGAGGGCCAGGTTCATAACCCAGAGACTACCCATGCCCTGGAATAGACTTCCCATACATTTCAAGCAGAGCACCTCACTAGCCCTCTTCAAGCGAAATCTTGATGAGTGGATGGGAAATAGAAAGTTCACCTCGGGGATCACTCCAGTGGCTCTACTTGATAGAGGCACTGGGAACTAACGATGGACGGCACAATGCCAGGGCACATCGATGGGCTAGGCTTGTAAAGCCCCATGGCCATTAGCCTAGTACACACCTATGAACCTATGAACCTATGAAGTGTTACATGTCGATCTATCTTTGTCCAAAAAAATGCTTGTACTTAAATACATATGAGTTCCTACACACACACACACACACACACACACACACACACACACACACACACACACACACACACACACACACACACATACATTTTTACACACATTATGCAGCCTGGAAAGGCTAAAGTACATTTCTGAAGAATTATTTTTTTGCAGTCTGTATGTTATGACAGTTGAGGAGAGAGTAGACTGATATTATTATAAGGAGGTGGAGGTTATTATAAGGAAGTGGAGGTTATTATAAGAAAGTGGAGATTATTATAAGGAAGTGGAGGTTATCATCATTAGACTGCGTTAGAGCCTGGCAATACTTAGCTGGAGAGCACTCTGATCCTATGTTATTGTTGCCGATAATATAAATTGTAGGTGTGCAGTTAACAAAGAGGAATAATATATTTTGCTGAGTGAATGCATTGCTTATAAGGTAGATGTATAACATGTCTGATTTCTTTTAATTAAAGGGAAAAGATAGGTTAGACTTGTTGATTGTGGGGCAGGGATGTAGTTGAGACATGTTTGAAATGGAGGGGGATGAGGAATGTGTGAAAGGTTGAATGATTCTCAACCCCATGTTTGTGAGTTAAAGGATGTTGTAGAAGAATTGAGTTATATATTTAGGAGGGAAGAAGGAAAAGTCAGTTGAAAGATGGACGATCAGAAGAGCAAAGAGGGTGGAGTTGACCAGATGATGGTATAAAGACAGAATTAGAATGGCTAAGTGTGGGAAGTTATGTAGGGGGGATAATTACCAAGAGCAGATGAGGCGGGATCATTTAGAGATAATAGAATCCTATCCCATCTTACTTACCTGCTTTTCTGATTGTCTCCTTTCTTCTCTCTCTCTTCTTCTTCCGCCCGCTCCCGCTCGCCCTGTGGCCTCCTCCTCCCCTCCCTCCCCCCCCCCCCCGCCCACACCCACCCCCCCAGTCCTATTGTTATACCAGCCACACCCCTATACCTATACTATCCCTCCTTCCCTTCCCTTGCTTTTCTTACCCCTCCCCTCCTCTTATTCTATTCTTATCTCTTCTCTCTTCTTCTTTACCTCTCTCTACCTCCTTCTTCCTCCTCTTCTCCTTCCTCTTTCTTCTTTTCTCTTCTTCCTCTCACTCACTCTCTCCCTTCTCATACATCCCACCTCTTACCCAATTCTCTTCCCCCTCTTCCCCTAACCCTTGACAGGCCTACTATTTACCAACACCTATATCTCACCCTTTTATCTGTAAAACAATGACTCCCTCCCCTCCCTACACTACTCCTCTATCAGTCCTCCTCCTATTATTTTCTTCTCTTTTTATTCTCTTACCTTCTTTGAAAACTCACTAACATCCACAGACCTCTTCAATACAAACCTTCCACACAACAATACTCAATATCAACTCTCAATACAATACATACCACTAACTATCTAACTATCAGATTTCACCTCTGTCTCACCTCACCTCCTACCTCACCTCAGATAATAAAAAAAAACTGCTAACCTCTAAACCAATAACCGAAAAAAAGCCTTTACTAAAATCCTACCTTACTAGATGGTGACATCCCACCCCCCCCTCCCAGCCTACCCCCCCCCTCTCAATAACAAATTTACTCTTAGAAATTTCACACATTCATAAAATATACAATAAAATATCCCACAACAATAAACTATAAGACATCTACTCCCCTACAGACACCTACTCTCAACCTGGCTTAAATCTCTCAATCTAAGACTCCAAAGAAATACCCCAAGGCTATAATAATATATAATATGAATAAAAAAATAAAGCATAGAGGTGGTGGAGTAAAAATCACAAAAATCCTTTTAGCATCATCCTTTCCAATCAAATCAAACATCCAACCTCTTCATAAATCCCAAATGTCTAAAAATAGAATAAATCAATCAAATCCCAATATAAAATACCAAATGAAAAAGCCTAAGGTATATGCCCCATACCACCATATAGGTACAAACTAGGTTTCTTTAGACCCATTGACTTCAAACACCTCTGCACTACCCACCCTTTTCCATAATCCTACTCGACTTAATCACCTGAACTTTATTAATGACTGGAATACCTCTCAGTCATAAAACAACTCACTATATTCCAAAAAGTCACCTCAACTACTAGATTCACAATAGACTAAATACTAACAAACAATGTAATAGTAACTTATATAAAAGGTACAATGAAACAAAATCAGATGTTCCTTTATGTGCCAGAGATGATCTCAGTTGTCATCAACTTAAACTTATTGAATTAGAGAAAATACCAAGTATTTTAAATTAGAATATTAGAAAAATCAAGAAAACCCTTTATTTTTTAATTTTAACCTTTTCCTTTTTCCACCTGAACTAACTTCTTTTTAATCTACTTCCTTCCTTATGACTAAGTTTTAATCCATTTTTGATTTACTTTTTTATCCATTCTTGATAGAATGGCTTCCAAAGATCCATTAGAATGAATCCAAAAACACTAAAAAAAACAGCCAAAACTAAAAGAAACTCATCAAAGAAATAAATAAAGCTTCAAATAAAGCATCTCACAGGAAATCCTAAAAAAATCATTTCTCCAGCAAAATCAAAACTAAAAATCAAAAATCAAAAAACTCAAAACAAAACCAGACAAACAAACTCCTCAACTAAATAAACTTCCAATCCCCAACAATTCCACCCTCTAAATAAACCCAGTAACCCCCCTCCAAAAAAACTCCTCGCTAAACTCCAATCCTTTCCCAACTCCCCTAATGCAACTTCTTAAACTTTTTCCTCTACAACAAAAAAATCCTAGCTAACTCTCTAGACAAAAAAACTATTTACCCTCCAAACAACTTAACTAACTCTTCTTACAATTCTACAAAAACTCTACCCTTGCTTTCACATCTATTCTTCCCTTCCACTCCAGAAGCCTTAGCAATTTGAAGCCCCATCCTTCCCTTTTGAAAGCAAAAAAGCATTTCCTCCAAAAAAGCAAGCAGCCAAAGAATCTACATATTCATCCACATAACATAAACTCCATTCTATCCTCCAAGGATCTTGCAATTCTTCTCCCTTCTCCTCCCACTACATATATTTAATAATCACCAACAATACAATTGCTCTCCTTTCACTAGCTAAATCTCTATACAGAAATGTATTCACCAGCAATCAGCACAATAATCTTCAGCATACACAACACTATAATCTATCAACAGCACACACAACAATAATCACAGTACCACCAGTCAATCTCTCTCTCTCCTCTCTCTCTGATCTTCTTCCTTTCTCTACAATCTTCTCATCTCTCATCTCTCTTTCATCTCTCTCTCTCATTTGATCTTTCTCTCTCTCTCATTCTCTTAACAACCTCTCTTAATATAAACATTCTTGAATCTCTCTCAAAGCATCATATCTCAGCTTCATATCTCATCATATCAAAACAACAGACAAATCTCTTCCATAGGAAACCATTTCTTCTCCCTTTTTTCCTATTTCCTTGGTCAGGTCTCTTCTCTCATTCCTTCCATATTCTCCTCTCTTCTTATTCTTCATTTCTAATTCATTCATTTCTGCATTCAACACGCTAAAGAACATTGTTCCAACAATTTGTTTCTACTCCACTACAACCACTATCTCACTTCAAAAAAAACTGAACTCTACTCTCCCTTACTGTTGAAACTTGTTTTTCCTTCCAACTCTCTCAAACTAAACTTCAACTTCAAACAAAAACTCTAGGAATAACCCTTTCTTCACCAGACCTCATAACTCAACAAATCTCTTCACTATCATCTCACACAATCAGAACAAAAAACACAAACAAATACAAAACCAATAAACACTCTTCGAACAACAACAAATTAACCACATTAACATAGTTAACAAGATTTATATCAACCCTATAACCATTATCCCCATAAACCCACTACCACTATTACTACCCACCCCCCCAACTATATCTACTCTACTATCATCTTACTATTACTACCAACATTAAAAATTAATCTGAATAACCCTTTAAAAAACTGTATTGCCCCAACACACACTATATTTGCAAACCCTCCTCCAATATTTATTTGAATATCAACTATAACTGACCTGTTATGCTTTCCACTCCAGAACCCCTACCCTCTACTTCTCCAACTCCCATAGTATACTAGTATACTATATCTTAAGTAACTCTCTTCTGATTCTCTCTCTCCTAGAAATCAACTCTAACAAATCTCTCATCCTTATCTCCTCTCATAAAATCAAACACAGAGGTCATATCAAGTCATTAGAATTCCCACAGTTTTGCTGTAATTGCTACATTTACAATGGGCTGTTATTCTTCTACTTAACTGACTTGGCTCTTTGCCTCTTTTAAATTACTAATTAAAAACTTTCCTCTTTACTACTATTTTTGTTCCTAACTTTCACCTTTCTAACTTTTTTTATTCTTATCATTTTTATTCATTTTTTTTTCTCATAATTTTTTAATACTTTTATTTTTTTTTTCAAAATATTATTTATTTTTTATTTATAAAATGTCTTTTTTATTGTATTCTCTTTTAAAAATTTTCTCATTACTTAATTTCTTTTGCATATCTTTTCTCTTTCTTCTTAAATGCTTTGTTCTTATATCTATAAATTTTTATGCAATGTACCAGTAGATATGTAAATTTTAAAAATAGATAATAAAATAAATTAAATGGACTCCCAGTAGAAATGGACTTGTAAAATGTAGACTAAAAATAAAATAAATAAAATAAATAGAAAGGAGCTGGAAAGGTAAATAATAGGAGTTTAGAAAGTGCAGATTGGAATGGAACATTTGTGAGTAGTCATATTAGTAGGTCAAGGTAAGTGTCAGGCATGGGAAAGTTAAATGGAAAGAAAGTTGTAGAAATGAATGGGAGAAGGGAATGGAAAGGAGGAAAATAATCAGTGAGGGAGAGAGATGGGAACATAAATTTCAGGAAATGCAGAGGTAGGGGATGTTTCTGGAAGGACAGGCAGACATGTTGGTTAAATTATGGATCAGGAAGTTACATGGAGATTCAGTTTAGGACTTAGGTGCAAGTTGTTGGGAGGGTTTGAGGAAATGATAACAAAAAATGTTAAAGGGAATTGGATGCGGGCATACCAAGTCTGACAGAAGAAACTTAAGGGGAAGACTGTGGAGGGATGGAAAATTAATTTAAGGACATTGAAATGATTCTGTTCATTTTCCTTTCACTCCAAATCAAAGTCTGTAGCTAATTACAAAGACTTTGGTCAGTGGAAAAACTGGTTGTATGTGGAGTTTGGTGGAAGGAAAGAGAAGTTAGAGTCCGTAGTGGGCTTCACTTCTGATGTGATTCTGTTGGGAGATTATTAGATAATACACAAGGTAAGGAAAACAGGTTGTTAAGTTTTAATATGTAGTGGGGATATGAGTTTTTTGTCTGGTACAGAGAAGATTGAAGAAGATCTTGCATGACTACACTTCAGCATGCAAGGGGGCTGGGCAGCAGCAGCACAGAACAGAAAGCAGTGAGCACTGATTATCCACGTGTAATGCAATGTGGCAGTGAAAAGCAGGGCCAGGCCCTAACAATGCTAATGACTTAAATAAGTTGCTTCACGTTTCATTATAAATGATAAATATAACATCTTTACTTGAATTGCATCCAAATGCATCTCTAGATCAAGAACAGTCAAGCTACCTGACTTTGCATAAAAGTATCTTTTTATTCTATGACATACCTCTCAACTGTACAGATTTTCGCAGCATGCCCAGATTTTGGCCTCATATTTTTGGTCCGTTTTTCATGTACTTGTGGTTTTCTGCTAAATATGTGGCACATCATTACAGACTGAAGTTAGAAAATAATGACAGACATTTGAGTTTCAGACTTCATGTCCTTTAGCAAATTCATGCTAATGCAAAACGTGTTATTCTCAGCTTTCTAAGTTTGTAAGACCAATATTTAAAAATTGTCGCTATTTTTGGGCCTTTGTTTCACTTTTATTTATGGCTTTGTCCAGATTGTTTGCTCTAAGAGTTTGAGAGGTATGTTCTCTGACACCCTAGATATACCACAGTCCCATACAAACTCTCCTATAATATTTCTTCTCGCTCTTGTGAAATCTCCAGGAATATTTACTGAAATGTTGCAAATATTTATAACAGCAAAGATAACTGAAATATATACCCTGCCTAGAATGTTCAGTCCATTCCACTCCAAGTATTATCTTTCATTGGAGATATTACTTTAATGTTTTCCTTAAAGGTCGTTAGATTTTGACAATAAGTTTTTCTAGCTTTGCTTAGCTAGGTAGCCAAATATTTAATACACTCTGCTTGGAGTACAATGGATAGGCCTGTTTCATCATTAACTGGGGGATTTTTGTTTGTATCCACTGACTAGTTTTCATACTATTAATCTTGTTCCCTGATATCTTACTAAAATTATCCACCATCAGAAATATCTCAACATCTTTTTTGATGTTCCATCATATAATTCAAAACATAATGTGCAAGCATTGAAATATTTATTCATCCGTATCTAAAGTATATCCCCTTAACCAGTTTGACCACAGCCGCATAAGGTTCTAAGAATAAAATAAATAAGTGAGAGGAGAAAGGAAGGATAAAGAACCATGACTTTCCTGCATGAATCGTAGCTTAAGCTCAGGATGCTTTATAAGCCACCTCTATTAAGTCAATAAACTCAAATAAAAAAAATATAACTATTTCAATCTGTTAAAAGGCTTCTAGTCCTTTCACCAGGACTGCCAGAAATAAGTTTGCAATCATGATTTAATATGGAAATAAGTCTGCAGATAGACGGAACTGTGAAATCGTTCCCTTCTTTTGCTATTAACAGAACTACTGCTTATTTATGCTTGCAGTGGTGGCGTAGAGGGATACAGCCCTCATTACAGCCCTGGTGACCCAAGTTTGAATTCAGTCTTGGGCACTGGACAGTGAAGACAGGAAGGATGGACATGCTGATGAACTGCAGTTTGCTAGACTGTGTTTGGGTGAGGAAATATTTCAAAAGTTTTTTTTTTTTTAATTTTTTGACAGCTTTCTTTTCTTTTTTTTTCCATAATAAATTTTTATTGATATATATTTTCAAAATACAATAAAATCACACACATAATTCACTACTATTACTGTCAAAACTATATACAATATCTACATGAAATACTTCCATATAAAAATCGTCATTATTCCAAAAAAGAAGACACCAGGGAAGAAAAAGCCAAAACATTTGTAGAAGTACTTTGCGTCCATACATATCATACATATTTTCAAAACATTGTTTCCTCCACATATACATCCAAACTTTAATATATTCCTAATAACAGTATTATGCTAATATAATGTTAAAAACCTTTTCCCATATTTTCGGGTTATTAATGTTTTTGTTACTTTGCTTCAGGAGTAATTTATGTGCTAATATATGCTTTATAGCCACAAGCTTGAAATTATCCCATGATGTCTTATCTGGTTCTAACCAATTTGTAGCTATATATAACTTCATCATCAAAAAAATATTCATACATATTATAGTTTGTGACCTAGAGAGCTCTCTTGGAGGAACATGTAGAATCATAAATTCCCATGATAACGTTGAACTTTGATAACCCATCTTTTGTAGTTGTGTTCTAAGAGAGTTCCAAAGTTTATATATACACTTGCAGCTCCAGAACATATGAAGAAGATCCGCCGTTTGATTTGTACAATATGGACAAGTTGGAGAATTCCTAGGATTAAATTTATGTAACCTAAGACGAGTATAATAAGCATTATTCCAAATCATCAACTGCGTATACATCAATTTTTGAAAAGAGACCTATTTTATTGTTAAATCAATTGCTTTTAATACCTGATTATCTGCTACTGTCATTTTGTTTACCCAATACCCTGACAACAGAATTTTATCCTGGAATTTTAAATCTTTAATTAATTTATTTGTTGTTGTTATAAATTTGACCTCCTGTTGGAGAGCCTGCCACAATTCAGAGCATTTATCCACAATTCCAACTACCGGTTTAAAGTTTTCAAAATGACTCAGAGCAAGTTCTCTGATTTGTCTCATGACAACCATATAACTCTTAGGAAGATTCAATTCCTGCCTAACTTGCGAAGCGATAAATGACATTTATTAAAAACATCAATCAGAGTCAAATTAACTATTAATGGGAATTTACTAAGATCAATCAACTGATTATTTAGTTTAAAATTGGTATTCCTATGGAAAGGCTGAAAAAACATCATATATTGCAACAAGTCTACTGATTGGAATAAATTTTGCAAAGATGACACATATGTTTTTAAGTGGTCCATAATCCCATACTTTATCAAACTAGTTTTATCCAAAAAGGGTAAAGCTTTAGGATTTATGTTCCGATCTAGAATATGCTTGTAATTCAAGACCACCCAAGTTGGTATCCACTTTGTACTAATTACCTCGTAATTAGCAATTCTTAAACACCTGTTGGCGTTCACAATTAAATAGTATACTTCAAAATTCGGTAACTCAAGTCCTCCTCTACTCTTCGGGGTCATTAATTTCTCATACGATATTCTAGTTTTCTTTGGCTCCCAAATAAATTTAGCTAGATCTTTATGAATTTGTTTAAAAACTGTCTTTGTAATTGATACTTGAGCAGACCTAAAGATATATAACATTCGTGGTAATATATTCATTTTCACTATTGCTACTTTTGCCAATACCGGTAGTCTTAAATTCCTCCACCTGCCACAATCAGCTACTATTAGTTCCCATACTCGTTTAATATTATTACTATAAAAGTCCTTATTATCCGTAGAGAAGCTAATACCCAAATATTTGATATTTTCTTTACATGATATCTTCCCCAACACGGACATTAATGAAAAAGGTTTAGGGGTTCTTAACGGGAAAATACTAGTTTTCTCCAAATTAATTTTATAATTAGAAACTTCTGAAAATTTGTTTATAACATTTAATATCTTTTCACTATCAGAAATTGGGGTTGTACAATAAATAATAAGATCATCAGCAAATGCCGACATTACTAATTTATTCCTATAAAGTATTGGTGCATTATGATACAAATTTAGCTTAATATATAAAAATAGAGGTTCTAAATAAAAGTTAAACAATAAGGGGGACAAAGGGCAACCCTGCCGTGTACCATTTTTAATCTGTATTCTTTTAGAATAACTCCTAATAATATATAACGTAGTATACGGATTACTATATAATATTTGTAGTATCTGAATAAATTCCTGTGGCATATTGAAATAAGGCAACACATCAAACAAAAAGTTTATATCCACTCTATCAAATGCTTTCTGTGCATCTATTATAAGGGCATAAATATTAGAGTTGTTTTGTTTAGCATACATCATCATATTATGTAGTGTAAGTGTGTTATCACTAGTTTGTCTAGTTGCCATAAATCCAGCCTGTTCCTTAGAAATTAAATGGATCATAATCTTTTTTAATCTACATGCTATAATGGTAGTGAGAATTTTCATATCCACATTTATTAATGCTATTGGCCTGTAATTATCCGGGCTTTGGGGTCTGAATTAGCTTTATGTATAAAGATTGTTTTTGACGCATTAAGGTGAGGGTCACTAATTTTATTTCTAATTATATAGTTAAATACATGAGACAATATTTTACCAAAACTATCAGCAAACTCTTTATAAAATTCAACTGTCAAACCATCAGGACCTGGTGACTTATGTACTTTCATATGTTGAATTACATATACTATTTCCTCTGAAGATATAGGTTTAATCAGATCACCTTGCAGACTCTCTTCTAATTTTGGAAAATTAATTTTTGCAAGAATCTTTTATTCTGTTTATGTATAGACCTATCAATTTGACCCTCATAAACCTT
>NC_056741.1:1930892452-1930982452 GCF_019279795.1 Protopterus annectens
TAGTGTCTCTCTAATTTTAAAGTTGTATAAAAGGTTACAATGCCAACGATTCCACCTTGAGGCTTGTTTGGAACATCATGTTATACCCAGAGGCCTGCGTGTCTTGAACATGCCGACCTATGGGAGCACATATCCAGATCTTTTGGCCAGTTCGCAGAAGATCAATTTGGATACAGGTTGTGCCTGTTTGAAACTTTTGATCGAGTACTTCTCACCTGTTGAGGCTGAATTAGCCAAACAGATTAGAGAAGAGCAGTGTGAGCTGACACAATGTTTGGGACTTGATGCTTCGATAGTTTTCTTAATGACATCATACAAAAAGTGAATGCATATGAACAACGTCTCCTAAATGTGAAGAAGAAAAAGCTGGTTCGGGACATCAATGATTTTCATAACCAGCACGTCTTTGCATGGCCTAGAACACAGCATACTGCTAATCGTATTGACAATACAGATTCTTCTGTTCTTACTTAGGGGGCAAAGAAGCGGATTTTGGCATCATCCACTTCAGTTTCAGCCCCTGTGCAGGGGGCTATTGTTGAGACCCTGGATACCATGAACTTGGGTGAGAATTTATGCACTGAAGTGACTTCACTGGAGCCTCAGAGTTCAGTGTATTCCACACCAATGATGGACTGTACTGGTGTTACCAAAAGTACTGAACCAGCTACCCACAATGACTTGGGTCCAGTGGTCAGAAGGAAGATACTGCCCCCACAGTCTCAGCTGGATTTTCTGATTCTGCCCCTCCCTATCCATACAGGGAGGAAATACTCTTTCGACAATGAAACACAGAAAGGACAGAAACGCAAAGAACCCCCTTCTGTCCAACAGAACCGTTCCTTGAAAAAGATGTGGGGGATGGGAGCCACAACTTAGTTTGGAATATTTCCAGACGTGTTTTAACACAGCATGAATTGTCAGTATTGTCAAAAGGGTTATCATTTATACCCACAGCTAATGTGGGTTTTGTTGACTGTATGATTAATTTACAGTTGTTTGCACGTAATTTGTCTTTACATATGTTTTTTGATGATGGACCTAATATTTCTGAGAGGCAGGATCCTGAATTTAAGGCTTTTAGGAAACCCAGTGTTTTTACACCAGCTTTTACAACAGCACTTAATGTCTTCCTCACAGTTTGTGAAAAAGAAATATATCAAGTCATTAATACAATACAGATGACAATTTGTAATAATCTGACTAGATATGAACAACAAGCCTTGAATGATTTGATTAAGAATGAAAATATAGCTATCCGCCCGGCAGACAAAGGCGGCTGTGTAGTGATTTTAGATTCTGGATATTATTATGATATGATGAATCAGATGTTGTCTGATACTAATACATATATTAGTGTGGAAGCTGATATTGTGAGTGTGATGAAGAACAGAATAGATAATTGTTTACTTGAATGCTTTAATCTATGTCTACTTACCAAGGAATGATTTGATTACTTTATTACTGAATTTTCTGTTATTCCTCAGATTCATGGCTTACCCAAGATTCACAAACACCCTACACTCCCACAGTTTAGACCGATTGTAGCTGGGAGTTGTTGGTTGACTCAGGCTATGTCTATTTATTTGGACAAACAACTTCGAATAGCTCTTGACATGAGTGAAGTTGTATTGAAAGATACTGAAGACTTCTTGAGAGATTTATATAATGTGACCAGTGAGGGGGATGTTTCAGATATTCAATTTTTAGTGATGATAGATGTTGTATCCCTGTTTACGTGCATTCCCAACCAGGAAGGCATTAGTATGGTCAGGGCAGTTTTAGCTAGGAGTAATAAATTTGACATGAAGCATATTGACTTTCTGTGCATGCTTCTAGAGCTGGTCCTTGAACACAATATCTTTATGTTTCAGGATAAATGTTACTGGCAACAATCTGGCGTGGCTATGGGGACCAGCTGCACTAATTCTTACACCAATTTGGTGATGTTGGAATGGGAATTCCATCATGTAGTGGGACAACATAGAGGTCATATTGCCATATATAGATGTTTTGTGATGACATGTTTATTGGTTGGAAAGGCAACAAGCAAGAGCTTGACTGATTTTTTCATTCTTTAAATAATAGTAGTAATTTTGTTAAATTTACCCTCACTTGTTCCCAAGTCACTGTTGATTTCTTGGATGTGAACATCTGGCTGGAGAATGGCAAAATGCTGACCAAGATGCATACGAAGGACTGTTGTAGACCGTCATATCTCCATAGGCGGAGTATGCATCCACAACATATATTTAGGAACATTGTGAGAGGTCAAGCCTTCAGGGTCTCGAGGTTGTCATGTACTACTTCTGACTTTGAAGGTAGTTTGTCAGATTTGAAGAAATAGTTTGCCATCAGGGGTTACACCCAAGTAGAAGTTGATCAAGCTTGTGCCAGAATAACCAGTGAGCGTGATAGTAGAGCATGTCCATATTTTTCTGCTCTGTATTGGCAGTCAGTTAGATCACTTCATAGGTATTGTTGTCCTCCCATTGTTTTGAAATTTTCCCATGGTGTAAATATGGTGAAAGATATAGTTACAAGGAACTGGCATATTTTACAGACTGACAGTAGGTGTTCCGATATATTAGCAGATGGCCCTAGATTTGTATATAAGAACCACAGTAATTTAAGGCAACAGTTATGTTTTCCTAGACATGTCATGTCTGGATCGCACGTTTTGATGGGTACATCTAAATGTCATAAATGCAATTTTTGTCAGTTTATAGATGACTCTAGGTTTTTTAGGCACCCTGTCACAGGCTACTTGTGGAAGTTGAGGGTATCTGCTGATTGCTCCAACAGGAATGTGGTTTATTTAGCACATTGTCAGTGCTGTTATAAATTCTATGTTGGCAAGACCAACAGGAGTTTAAAAGAAAGAATTAGGGACCATATGTATTGCATGAAGAAGCAATATAATTTTAGTGCCTTAGCGAAACATGTTTTGTCTACTGGCCCTGAACATAACTTTGTCTTCCAGGTATTATATGTAATCAGCCCAGATCTGCAATGTGGTGATATAGTGACTCGTACTGAGGTGGTCGAGTTGGAGTGGATCTTGAGGCTGGGGGCACACCTAGCTATGGGGTTGAATGATCATGTCCCCATTAAGCCTGTATTAAGGAATAAACGGCTGTAGGGCATTTATTGTTGTTTGTTTATATATTTATGAATATTTTTCATGTTTTATTTATTTGTGTTAATGTTTTTATCTTTATTTTTTATTTTTTATCAGATTTTATGCCAGTAAATATTATCTACTTCATATGCCTTTAAGCTGAGAATGTGGCTGCATGAATGTTTCTTTTATTGGCTGTTAAGCTGTTTGAGATGATGACATTTGTATATGTTATTCTGTCCCCATTCATGTTTTTCTGAAGAAGCGGTATGGTATTACCGTGAAAGCGCTAACTTTCTTTCTCTGCAATAAAGTTTTTTGGTGCGATTACTTTCTGGTTCATCAAGTTTTTGGATTTAGCTGCATATCGAGCTGTCTTCTGCCTGCTTTGGGGGATTTTACAGTTTTACAGTTTCATTTGGTTGCTGCAGTTGGGTTTGTTTTTGTTGTATACACACACATATACACACACACACACATAAATATATATATATATAGATGGATAGATATATTCGGCTGTCAGGCTTATCATCATTTTCACTGCTTATTCTGCCTGTTGCAATGAAAGTCCTTCCATTTCCTTAATGTTGTCTCCATTTCATCTGCCAGCTTACATTATTTCTTTGCCATCATCCTACCACAGTTACCAAAGCTTCCAACCTGAGGTACATTGCTCCTCGCTTCTCTGGAGTCTTTATTTATAATTATGTTACCATTTGCTCCCGTCCTTATTCTATTTTTATCCACATTGTTATCCTTAAGTTAACATTTCTGGTTGAATGTCTCAAATTTCAGGTTAGCTAGATTTGCTGCTTTGTTTGTCTTCTTTGCCGGAAGGATACAGTCATCTTCACATAAGAGAACGTTGCCTGCACCCACCTTGCAGCTCAGCCTCTTTTAATAGGTCCCTTACCTCTCTTGTTAGTACTTCCACTGCTAGGATAAATAGGCTGGGTAACAGTGGACATCCTTATCTGGCACTTTTCTGGATTCAGATCCTTTTGACATATTTCTCATTGACCCTTATTTCTTCTAATGGGCCCTTGTGTGTTGCTTTTATTCAATTCCTAAATACAACAGCCTACGTATTGCTTTTATTCAGTTCCTAAATGCAACACACACTACTCCTTCATACATGCCTAACTTCAGTTCCTACTTTAGTGAGTCAAAGGCCTTTCTGACGTCAAATAGTATTATTCCTTCTTGCTGGTTCCCTGTCTCTTCTTGTCTCTCCAAAAGGTGGATTACCTCCCACTGGTTGTCAAGTAATACTTGCTTTTGCACAAACCCAACTTGATCGTGTGTGTATTTGAGGAGTAGCTCTTCTATTGTCCTTGCCAGGATTTTTGCTGGTATTTTACTGTCAGCGTTTGTCAGGGTATGGGTATGAGTGCCCCATTGTTGATTATTTCTCCTTTCTCCTTTCTCTTTAACTGTTCTAGTGTCTTGCATTCTGGTGGGGAGCATCACTTCCTCTCTTCCAGTTTTGAACACTATGGATAGTTCTTCCGTCTTTTCTCCTATCTGCTTCTAGAATACTATTGGATATCCATCTTCACTGCAGCTTTGCCCCATTTGAGCTGTTTTATAGCTGATCTGATTTCTGTCTTGTCTATTGGCCTAGATAGCATATTCCTTTCTTCCCTTTTAATGTCATTCCTTTCCATTGTGTTGCTGTGATTGGCCTGATTTCATTGTATGCTCCTGATGTCTACCCCTTTTTTCACGCTGCTTCTGTTATCTATCCATTTCCATCATATGTACATTCCTTTCTCTTCTTTATTTCCTTTCAGTGTCCATGCTACTATCTTTTGTGCCTGTTCATTACCCTCACTTTCCAGCTTTTGTATGTTATACCTTTTTCCCTAATTGCTAGCCTCACATACTGTTTATAACAACACTGGCTTTCTCACAACCTAGATTATTGTATTTGTATGCCTTTCCCCTCATTTATTTACTCCCAGTTTACTGCAGCCATCTATATCTTCTACATTGCATCGATGCTAGGACCCCTCCTGTTAATTTAGGACCCAGATGATTCTGCCTTATATGTTCATAATTGGCTGTAACCACTGCAATGATGGAATACTTAAGTGAAACTTAAAAAAAATAAAACTGACTGCCTTGGCATTATTCTGTACGCAAGAAATTTTGCCCTTGTAGCCTTCCTTCATTTAACCTTCTTTGAGGTTATAAAACCCTTGAGGTAAATTATGCAGTTGAGCTTAAACACTCCATTTTTTATTAGGATTTGCTTAAAAGGTAGACAATTTCACTCCAAAAGAAATTTTTTCGAAGTGATGCTATAGCAATACATTCACACACACACACACACACACACACACACACACACACACACACACACACACACACACACGTATGTGTGTGTGTGTGTGTGTGTGTGTGTGTGTGTGTGTGTGTGTGTGTGTGTGTGTGTGTGTGTGTAGATATACATACTGTACACACACACAAAAATAGGTATTCCATGCTTTCACTGATTATTCTAAAGGGAATTATGAAATGCTAATAGTGAATTAATATGTATAAGATAAGTAACCTAACAGAAGCATACAATATGCTGGGTTCTGTTTCTATCTGCCTCTATATATATAATACTTCAGTAACAGTTCTTAATTACCATTTTTTCTGCCTTTACGAAAATAATTTGACTAATTTAATGTGACAAAGGGGTGATCAGTAACTTTCAGTGGTAGTCACTGTCCACAGGTTTGAATTCTATCTGCCTTGCTAAGACCTGTAAAATGCTACAAAATATGCAAAGATATTTAGTAAAACTATTTTCATATAATTATTTGTTGGGAAAATCACTATATGTTGAATAAGAAACCTGTAAGTCTCCCATGTTTGTTCACTGGAATGTTCTTCTCATCTATGTAGTTTTATAACATTAAGGAGAAGAAGTGTGGAATACTAGAAGCTGATGAAGTGCCAGCTGTCACAGACAGAGGGCATAATAGAGCAGAGGGCATAACATCGCTGCTGGGCTTGACATCTAAATAGGGGCTATGCTGAGCGAGCCTGCTGGGGAATACATCCTTAAATGAGTAATGTAAACCTAAAACAAAGCTAAGTTGTCTGAGTTAAAATTTAAATATATTGAGAAGTTTATCACTGCTAACGGTAAGCTGCGAAACTAAGTAATTCATAAAAAAGTAACCCTGACACTGTTCATAGAGACAGCCTAGAAATCCATCTACCCAAAGCACTATCATGATTTAGTCAAAGCACTATCACAATAAGTGAATGCAGAAATAAAACACCTGATTTATTGCAGTTACATTGTGGCATATTTTATGGACTCAGCCTTCACTGTACATACAAGACAGAGTTTCGAATGATACAGTGCTGCACAAAATCTAAGGCTATAGTAAAATTTCTATATGAAGTTTTCCTTTAAAAGTACCAGTTATCCACTCATAAATTGTTGTGTAGTGTTTATCATTCTCATTACTAGCAACTGTATTGCATGGTATAATAAAGACAGTCTTTATTTTTTTCAAAGAACTCTAATCTTAGATATGGTCTGTCTTCAGAAAAAATAAATACTACATTTAAAAAAAAATAAAATAGATAAAATATAATAAGCATTCATAATATTATGGGTCTTCAGTCTCTCACTATGATGCGTAAACTATATATCTTCTTTGAATATGGTTTTGTAACATCTGTATGGTCGCAGTTTTTCTAATATGGCCTTGGAAATAATATAGGTCCATGTTCGGCTACCGAAATTAAAAAAGTGCAAACAGCTAAATACCGAATGGTAAACATTGAATAAAAACTTTACCAAACAAACAGGGAGGGAGGTTGGCATAATGGTTAAGGTATTTACCTTGCACATACAAGGTGCAGAGTTTGATTCTCACATGGCGTAATTGGCTAAGCTGGAAATGACCCACAAGGGCAGTTAGCCTAGTATTAACCTATGAACAACAACGTCTACAAAAATAAATTCATCAAATGGCCATGGTTGGGCAAAAACCAGGAAGTAGTGTGACGCATAAGGTAAGTAAAGAGAAACCTTTTAAATGTTCCCTATTTCCCACTGTAGTACGATCTTGAAGTTGGTATATATGGTTTGGGGGGTGTGGATGTGGGGTGAAGCCACCCTCCTTGGTTGGCTGTGTTCGTGATGTTGGCTGACTATGACCATTCAATGACTTTGTTTTCGTAAAAAATGTTGTATGGTAATGTTTGTATTCAATGTTTATTGTTCAGTATTTAGCCGTTCATGTTTTTTTTTAATTTCGGTAGTCAAACATAGACCCAAAATAATTAAGCTACATCAAATGAAATTGCATGTGCTCCTATTTAAAGTAATAGAAATAAAGATTACTGGGTAATGGCTGTTCCTGAAAATCAAGAGTTCCTGCTAAACAAAATTAAAATTCTGCATATATTCAATTGGTTTCTGTATACTTCTTTGAGCTCCAGCTCCTGAAGGATTCCTTCACTGTTAAACTCAATGGTTACTTTCCCTTCAGGAAATCACTGCCAGACTGTATTCTAAGTGCAAACAAACAGTGTTTCCTTCATTTTGGGAGATTCCCCCTTTTTTGTATTTGTGTGAGTATGGCGTTAGTATGTATAAGTTTGGGGACCGTGGGGGGAGCTTGCCCCCCACATGGGAGGTACAGGTGGCTTTCTCCCTACAAAAAGCACTTACTTTTAAGTTGGATTGTTTGGTCTGTCCTGGTTTGAGTTCTTAGCAAGTTAAATGTCAGGATTAATAGGTGCAACAGTTCAGTCTTATTTGCAACAATATTTCCATATAACATAAACGTTTGTTTATGTAGAGAAGCTCAGACTGAGACTGACTATTGATACACATACAATGTCTTTTTAAATTCTTTTACTATTAGAAATAATCTTAGAAATAGTCTTACTCTCAGGGAACCCTATTATACCCCCAATGTGGTGTCTCTGTCTCTGCACTCCTACACTAACTACAATATCACACCAACTTGGAGAAATTAATTATAGAAACATGTATCTGAGTTCATGTATATGCAGGAAAAACACACACACACACACACACACACACACACATATATATATATATATATATATATATATATATATATATATACGGGTCTACTTCATAAGATCGACATTCATTTGGTCGACAGCTCATTTGGTCGACAACCAGTATTCAAGGCACTTAACAGGGATTTGCCCTCCTCCCCAATGGTGTGTGACACTGGAGTTGATATATATAGTTGGGGGGGTGTGGGGGCAAAGTCCCCCACCTATTTCCATTTAAAACATGAAAATACAACAAAAACTACACATTTTAAATGAAAATAGGTGGGGGGCTTTGCCCCCCCAATGTGGGGGTCTGTGCCCCCCACACCCCACTAACTATAGATCAAATGGTCTGTCGATCTTATAAAGTAGGAACACCATACCCCTCACGTAGAGCTTGCACGGCCAACCAAACATGAAAAAACACCAACGGCCAGCAAGATGGTTCCAATGCTTTATTCAATAACAAATGGACATAAAAATGTCCTATAGTAAAATAACAGTTATTTAGCTTCACTGAGGAAGGCTTTACGCTGAAACCAGTTTGAATTTGGTGCAATTTATTACTATAGGACATTTTTATGTCCATTTGTTATTGAATAAAGCATTGGAACCATCTTGCTGGCCGTTGGTGTTTTTTGATCTTATAAAGTAGACCTATGTATATATATATAAATATATATATATATATATATATATATATATATATATATTTTATTTTTTTTTTTTTACTGCGAGTTGTTAGCCCATGAGCAGCTGGCATGAGACCAGCTAAAATACAATTATCTTTAACAGAAAATACATGGTCATATTTTTACAGGTGTTTAGAAACTCTGTTAACTTTTATCTTTCAGTATAAACTGGGGCTTAAAAAAAGTTAGAAAAATCTATTTGTTGTTATAGGGGCATCATACTATGAAATGGAAACTCTGCAGTTTCTTTTATTTTCACATTGCTTTCAAAATATACTGGGATCATACAAAAGTCACTATAAGCAGACCTCTCACCTGTCCCTATTTTGGATAAGTGTTCAGGCCTGATTTACCACTGTACAAAATATACCTGTTTATCCCTGTTTTCAGGCTTGGTTTACCCTTTCTCACATTTTTCTGAATCCTCCTCATCACATGATATTTGTATATGTATAATACACAGAAAACTGCACTACATAACCAATATCCTAGTGACACCAATAATTTGAAGGAATAGGACACATCTTACATCTCCCCTTTTAGAAGCAAAAATAAATAACCTTATGTTATAGAATTTTGCAAAATAACTCATTAATGTGTAGAGGTTTTACACTGTATATTAGATAACAATGCTTGTATTTTTCTATCATTTTTGTCACACAGTGATTTTAAAAATGGATTTCTGAGTAATATCCCAAATTCCAATTGTAAGCAGGATTTTTTATTATATCTGGTATTCATAGTTTAAGCTAATTAGATGTCCACATTTATAGCTGGATGTTCCTTCTTTGCAGGGGCCTTTGTTCCTGTTTTCAATGTCTGCAAGTTCAGAGGTATGTCATACCCTGTTCACAGAGCTACATCTAGTAAAGTCATTGAATAGTTCATCTAAGCTAACAGAAACATAACAACATTGACAGGGGACCTGACTGAGGTTTCATAGATTTATGAGCCAGTTCTCTGTCAGAATGAAATCACATGCTATAACTCCGTCTCATTTCTCATGATTATACAGTTTAATATAACAAAACCAGATATTTGTAGTAGGGATTACTTTCACTTTTTCCATTTTGTATCCTGTTTTTTTATCGCTCATCTTACTGGAAAGATGTCATTACTTAACTTTGCTGAATCACTTTGAACAGTAGAGCATATTCTGTTTATGTGTTTGCTTCTTTGCTTTATGAAAGGGAGTTTTTTGAGGGTTTCTTTTATTTATATGAATAGTTTTTGCTTGTGATAACTTGAGTTATAAGACATGATGGGCTTGATATAGTCAGCCACACAAAAAAAAAAAATCAGTTGCAGTAAGTAAAAGTACCTCTCCCCCTAAGATTGTTATTATTATTTGTACAAATAGTTCAGTCTCTGGCATATTGTGTGATGATGTGAGGTATTGCTAGCTGTGCCAGGAAAAGTAGGGCAGTGGATGTGTAACATATGCCAGCTGCCAGCATAGCTAGCTGGAATTTTGTAAAGAAGCTAGTAAACCTGTGCCAGCCTTTCCCAGGTGTGTGTGTGTGTGTGTGTGTGTGTGTGTGTGTGTGTGTGTGTGTGTGTGTGTGTGTGTGTGTGTGTGTGTGTGTGTGTGTGTGTGTAAAAAACAAATCTCAAAGAGTGTGTGTGTCAGCTGTTTGGAGGAGGGACACAAAGCACTGGTTTCACAGAGAGGGTCCTGGAGGACTTGGCTTGGAAACTCAGCAGAGGACTTAACTTTATAGCTGTGCCAGTGGTAAGTCTTACTGGGGACTTGGAGGAAGACAGAGAGAAAAATCCAGACCCCAGATGGAGTATGTTCCCTGTGTCCTCTTAATGGAAATTGTGCCTGATGCAGAGAGCTGCATTGGAAATACTGTGTGTATGTATTTTTGTTCCAAGTGAAAATCCATCTCCATTGTCAGTGGTGAGGATTCAGGCTCCGTGATTACTAGCCCAGAGAGGGTACGTTGCAACTTGTACACATAGAAATTTTCTGAAACAGGTGTACAATAAGCTGGAACTGTTAGGTGTTACATAGCCCCACCTCCCAAAAAAGTATAATTTATAAACAACATCACCTAAAAATCATAGTAATGTAGAGTTCCCTTGACACTGTATTATCACTACAGCATTTCATAGCACAAACATTAAGATATAGTTACTAGATGTCAGCATGTAAGAGACAGTAAATTAATTCATTCCAACAGTCTTTTTCAGGCAAACTATATGAAGTGTAGCAAAACATAAACCAGTTTGCTCTCAGGTGCATTTTGCCATCTGCTATAATTAGAAACTTTAATGCCCAACAAATCATTGTTACAGGTTCTAAGCTACATAAGACTGGTGCACAAGCTGAAGGCATAGTGGTCATTGAGGAGCTTGATGCTCTAGACCTCATTTTGGACCTTTCAGATGCCCATGCACAAATTTGGTTCCTTCTTAGACATATGAATTGATATATTAAGTAATATATATAATTTTTTTTGGTTTTGTTTCACAAATGCATGAAGCCCAGGTGGTTATGAGGTCAGGAGAGGCTTGAGAACTGAAGTACCCAATGACAGGGGAGATAAAAGTGAATTTCAGAAGACGAGTGTGGGGCCATGTGGATGTGCACCCAGGTTGGTGCAAGTGGATTTGTGTCAAGTGATGTCTGCCGAGTGTTGGGCTAGTAGGCACTAAGGAGTGTGCCACTGCAGAGGTATGGTAACTCCTTTATGACACCATTACATGCACACCTGTAGACATAATCCAACACAACAGGTACTGATTTATTTATTTATTTTTATTTCATTTATTATTAGTGCATTATTTGTCTAGTTTGCACAATAAAAAGCCTATGGCAGCATGAGTTATATGTGACCAGCATACCTAACATTGTCTTAACCATCAGAGACTTGGGAGGGATAAAATAAGCAATGTAAATGGTAAATTTCTCAAGCAAGCCTGAAAATATCCATCCATTTGCAAATCCTCTGCCAAAGACATTATATGGGAAGAGCATTTTCCTTTTCAGTAGTCAGCTGCATGCAAAGTAAAAAACGTTTATGGTTTATATATGCATAATGCATTATTACAAGGTTGGTTTTTGGAAGTGAAATAGCTAAGAAATTTATGGGCAGATGTTGTCATGGGATTACTTGCATTTGGATATTTTCAGTAAATGCTTTTTTTAAGTTTGTTTCAGAGAACTGGTTAGGATTCCATACTCTTCAGGGCAGCCGAGATGATTCATATAGTTTGGGGGCTAGGACAGAGAAGTTGTCATCACTCCAGAGCAGGTTTGTAATAGCAAATTACTGAAAACAATGAACCCTGATAAGATCGTATTTATTCATGTGGGAAAATATTGTATGTAGTTGTGATACAATCTCATTTGACTGTAATAAACTGTGCTAATAACTTCCATTGTAATCACCTTTATTTTCTCTATTAATATATTTCATATTGTCACGTTTTAGGGTGCTTCAGTAAAGACCAAGTTTATTTAGAAGGGGTTCTTCAGATACTCCGGCACAGAAAGGACCTTGATTTCAAGCTGCTAGTACGACTGGGAAAGGTATCAACTCTTTATTCTCTTTCGATTTGTACACAAGTGAGTCATTGGTCTACATGTTCTGGGGCAATACCGGGGCTGTGTACAACATTACCAGGGAGGATCATTCTAGCAATAATTATCAGGGTATGCAGTTGTATGGAAAGGACTGACAGTGATATCAAACAAATAAGAAATTGTCATGACAATTAGACGTTGGTTACAATTGTGATTCTACATACTGTATGATAAACTTACAAAGCATGCAAGATTTCACAAACCTTTTTTTTATTTTGCCAGGAGAAGGCAATGTATTATTTCAGAACAGTTTCTATTTAAACAATGCAGTTCCAATAGAATTCATAACAATATTTATCTCATTAGCATCTTTATAGTGTGGAATGTCACACTTGTAGCAACCTACATACAACCTTGAATTCCAGAATGTTTTTTGAAAAATTAACTTAAAAAGAACAAGATAAACAAATGTAAATAATTTATGAACAATAAAAGCTATTAAAACTGTACAAATAGCAATGTTATCAGCAAGAAGAATTATTTATTCCATGGTGGTGCAGCGGTAGCGTTGTTGCCTCACAGCAAGAGGTTCTCCTGTTCGATTCTCAGCTTGGGTTGGGAGTGCCTTCTGTGTGGAGTCTGCATGTCCTCCCTGCGGTTGAGTGGGGGTTTGAAAGACATGCATTGAATAGGCATGCCTTCGTTGAAGGTTGGGCATCGGGCTAGCAACTCAACACTATAAAAATCAACTGCCAATCATTAGCGGACTGGAGTTCCCCTGTGGTGACCCCTAACCGAGAAAAGCCGAAAGACCAACAACATCAGCAAGAAGAATTCTTTACAATGATAACAGCCAGTGTGTTCATAGTATTTTCATAAATACTATAATATGGGAATAACCCATGGCTGGGAGTGGGCAATACTGGATTTACCCAGAGTTGGTGTGATTTGGTCATGGACACAAAGCCTGAGCGACCAAACAAAGCCAACTGTGGGTAAGTCCAGCATTACCCACACCCAGTCTTGGGTTATTGTTATTATACAATAACATTTAAGAAAGAAATGACTTACTTTTCTTAAATAATGTCTTTGTATAATGGCATTGTGGTGTTCTTCCACGTAGTTTCTGGATTCTGCCCTTTGATGATGCACTGCACATGCATATGGGACTTACGTTTCCATACTTACACAGTACATCAGTGCTTTAGAAAGCAAGCAATGGAGAAAGGAAGCTCTTCGCTACTATTTTTTATTTTTTAAAGAAAAAAACTGTAACAGTTTAGAGGTACAAGCGAGACAGTGGGAAAATACAAGGAAAATCAGGTATGTTTCTTTAGTTTTGCAGAACATACCTGTTTTTCCTTGTATTTTATCTGCTGTACAAGCGAGACAGTGGGAAAATACAAGGAAAATCAGGTATGTTTCTTTAGTTTTGCAGAACATACCTGTTTTTCCTTGTATTTTATCTTCTCTTGACTGAAAGACAGGTGAAAATACAAGGAAAATCAGGTATGTTTCTTTAGTTTTGCAGAACATACCTGTTTTTCCTTGTATTTTATCTGCTCTTAACTGAAAGACAGGTGAAAATACAAGGAAAATCAGGTATGTTTCTTTAGTTTTGCAGAACATACCTGTTTTTCCTTGTATTTTGTCTGCTTTTGACTGAAAGACAGGTGAAAATATAAGGAAAATCAGGTATGTTTCTTTAGTTTTGCAGAACGTACCTGATTTTCCTTGAATTTTCTCTGCGCTCAACCTCTTATTTCAAGAAATGTGAACAAAGCATAAGTAAAGGAGGGGACTGATTGTTAATGTTGCTCTTAGAAATCTGTGAGAATAATTGTGCATTGTCTGAAGCATAGCTGGCCTTAGACATAAACCAACTAGGCAGCTGCCTAGGGCGCCACTCTAGCAGAGGAGCTTTTCCAGTAATCTGGATGGTGCAGGTATGCCAGGATGGGGGCATCAAGTGGTGTGTGGGGGGGTGTGCTGTGGAGCCCTTTTGCGTAGGACACCAGTCGACAAAAGGCCGGTCCTGGTCTGAAGAAAAGAAAGTCTGAAACTGGAATGCATGTCATTATTTAGTGACTTCGTTCCTGAGTGATTTATAGGAAAACCACAGATTTTATGAGGAACAAAGTCACTAAATAATGGCACACTTTTCAGTTTCAGGCTTTCTTTCCTTTAAACTAAATCCTGTCTACCATATACCAATAGAAAAAAAAACATCTGGCCACTCGTGCTACTTTAGCGACTGGACTTTTTCTATTGATATATGCTTGATTTACAACAGGCACACTGGTTGGGCTGTCCAATCAGCATGTTTGTTTTTGAATGTTAATGGCCAGTCATTGTATAATTAGCAATATAAATAACATGGAATATCTTTCGAGATGTGGAACTTACAGTGCAAATATCAATGACAATTTTCTTCAACAATATCTAAAGTTTCAACTGATGCCGCATAATAGTTTGTAAGTCACTTGTTTTTTGAGGTATTAACTGTATATTGTGGTATTGCTTATTTTCATAATTGCTAACAAACAACTAGCAGTATTTCTAGTTTAGCGTGATATAAATGGACATTGTCAATTAATTTTCCTGACTTCTGAAATGGCATTTTCACACCATATCCCTCAACAGCATGTAGGTCTCTCAGTTATGAAAATGGCAAACATTGACATCCTAGATTAACAATCTTAGTGTCATTTTGTTAATAACTCCTTGCCCTTTGGAATGCTGCCTGTTATTAAGTGATAAAGAAGCCAGAGCATAGAAAGTTCTAGACCCATAAAGAAGCATGAATCTTAACTGGATATACACAAAGAGTGCTATAGATGTGAACAGTAAGTAAAATGGCTGAAATGTACGATGCAGAGTTATTCAGTTATGTTACATGACAGGCTGGTTTACCAAAATTACACTGAAGTGACCCTTTGTGGACAGCTGTTTACTGAACACTGTTTTTTTAGTGAATGTTACACAGTTGTTTTCATAAGATCAATTTCATATACTGTCAGTGTCTCGTTGTATCGGAGCTTGCTTTGCTGCAGGTGCTTTCCTGTAGTGTGAGGTTATTTGACATGGGAAAAATGCAAATTTTGAGTTCCTTATGTGTGTGTATGCATATATATATATATATATATATATATATATATATATATATATATATATACACATATACATATATATATGTGTGTGTGTGTGTGTGTGTGTGTGTGTATATATATATATATATATATATATATATATATATATTTTTTTTTTTATTATCCTTTTTTTGCACGTCCATATGCGTTTGGGAGTAGCATATTATGGGCATACAGGAGAATATGACCATAATATAAAGCCAGATCTGTAGTTTATGTGTGTGTTGAAGGACCAGCTTTACCTTTTGTGATAAAGCAAATATTTATTTTGGACTTCTCTCCAGTGTTTCATGTTTCAAACCCAATATCATTGGAGAAATATCTATATGCTGAATCGTTCATGTGGTTACTTCCTATAAAATGCATAGTGATTTTTTTTTTCATAAACTAGCTCAGTTCCTATTTATTCATCTGATACTTAGACAGAAATACACTATGCTTGATAAATTGATTGACAATTGACTTTTCATTCGTGTCATATATAAAGTACAAATCTATATTCTCAGTGCTCTCTCCATCACTTCTTTGCCCATTTGTCTTTGAGCATTTGTGATAAATGCTCTTAAAATTCATTTATATTTATTTGTTTAAAAGTAATATTAAAAAGCAGAGTGTTCCCAAGAATGGGTGGCCGCAGTGGTGCAGCGGTTAGAGTTGCCGCCTCACAGCAAGAGGTTCTCTGGTTCAATCCTCGGCTGGGGTGCCTTCTGTGTATAGTCTGCATGTCCTCCCTGTGGTCGTGTGGGTTTCCTCCAGGTGCTCTGGTTTCCTTCCACATCCCAAAGACATACTGTAGGTGGATTGAACACTCCAAACTGGCCCTAGATGTGAGTGTGTGTGCCTTCTGTGAAAGGTTGGGTGCTGGGCTGGCAACTCGACACTGTAAAACTCCACTGCCAATCATGAGCAGACAGTTGATCCGCTGTGGCGACCCCTAACTAGGAAAAGCCAGAGGAAGAAGAGTGTTCCCAAGAACATTATAACAAGCACAAAGTTGGTGAAGTTTGATAGGAAATAAACAAAGCACAAACAAGAGGTATTTTTTTTCGAGAAAGTAGGAAGGAAGGTGGAGTAAGTTACAGAGCAGGATTCTTTTCCAACTTTAAAGATAATAACAGAACCCCTGTTCCTGCCCCAAGCATAAACTCTTTCAGAATCTGGGGGCGTGCAAATATCTATAACTGCATGCAGTATTAAAGCAGAGAGCCAAAGCCCCATAGCTATGTTATTCCCCATAAGTAAATCCAAAGCTTAGTTAAGCTTAGTTATGAAATGCACATAATGACAAGCAGATCCACTAGTTCAGGTAGATGTGTAGTTCTGATACCCTGTTTTGTGAAAAAAAAATGTCCTGTGTATTATCCAATGCAGCTTTAACACTATTTGTAGCAGTTGGAATAATTCAGTCCAAAATCTTAGCACATTTTTTTCTTGGGTCACCCACCTTATAAATAAAGGTGATGACAATTTCAGAATTTCTGTGAACGTTTCTTCAGGCCGATTATCACTGTGTAAAATCATGCTTTCAGTAGTTTCTAAATGGATTCAGCTACTGGGATCCTGAGGTGCAGACTAAATAAGATCATTTTTAGGTATTGATGTAAAACATAAGAATCACTATATAAATATTATCTTTACACGTGCTATCAATGCAACCTTTCTGACATTTCAGTTTATAGACATGCCTTCTGTAAATATAAAACAAAACTAATTTATTGGTATGTTTTAGTCACGTTAAACAGAAATTTGAACACTTGCTTTACTGCATTTCACACTTGTGAGATCACAGTGAGACAATGGAATAATCTTGTTTCATTTAATCAACACTTGATTAAGCAAAAGTAAAACATTTAAAAGTTTGAGTGGTTACAACTCAAAATAGTGACTCTGAAAACAGAGAAAATGAGAAAATATTAATATATATAACCCTTACCTTTAACATCAGTTAAACCAGCCTGTGATCTTCCATTTACAACATTATGAATATTAATTAACTGGAAGATGAAAAACAGTAGGCCTTTGGACAGTGGAAATAGGGTGTAAAATGTCATGTTGAAAACTGAAAATACATTGTATTAGAATTTACAATATAGCACATTTATATTACATTATGTTTCCACACAGGGTTACAGTTCAGTACCTGTATAAAGTTTTAAATGTATCAGATAAATTATTTTATCTTTACTAATGGTCACTGAAAAACCTAGCAAGGTGAATGGACACTGAACAGCCTAACCGTATATTATACAGAACAGTAATAGGCTAGTTAAACTAAAGGAGCAATTACTCTGTTTAAAATACAATTAAGGTATTATAGTTTCCGTAGTATAATACAAAAAGCATCACTTGTATGTATACAATGGATGCCGAATACTAAGATTCATCAAATGAAAAGTGACTGGACAATGTGCATAGAACTTTCAGCATATTAACACAATGTCTTATAACAATGTTATATATCTAGATCTATGGGAGCACCATTGATGTATGAAGAAATGTACACAGAGGGTGACAAGCCAGATAAAAAAGCAATGTATGTGGTAACATACCTCTCAACCTCTTAGCTCAAGAAATCTGAAAAAAAAACTAACATAATGAGGGTACAAAGGCCCAAAAATAGGCACAGAGTTTAAATATTGCTCTTATAAACTTAGAAAGTTGCCAGAATAATGGTGTGTGTGTGTGTGTGTGTGTGTGTGTGTGTGTGTGTGTGTGTGTGTGTGTGTGTGTGTGTGTGTGTGTGTGTGAATCATAATGGTAATACTATTCCAATGCCACCACTAGGCCTAATATTAGACCCATCTCTTTCCTTTGCAATAAATACAAATAATATAACAAAGTCCTAACTCAGCTTTACCTCTGTAACAAAATTAGTTATCTGTCTCCAAAAGCCCACTTAGCTATAGCCAAATAGCCAAAAAAATGTAATACCAATCCTAGAATGTGGTTTCCACTTTCTTATTCTTCACTCTGTATATATTACCTATAGGAAACAAATGTCAGAGAACACAATCTGCAGATTTCACCTTCAGTCAGTCCCCTTGTTCCATCAGTCCAAGTTACGTGAAAACACTAGCTAGTTATCAATGACTAACAGGACTACCTTTCTACTAAGTACTTTAATGTTCATGGATCTAAAACAAGGTCACTGCCCACCACTGGAACAGAAATGATCTATTCAAGACAACACATACCACCCCTGTAGCTCACAAGACAGCCATTCTCCTTCTCTGGGCCACAATGTAAAAGTGCAGTAGGAAATAGAACGTTCTCCAGATTGGGATACACAGCATGGTATCACCTGCCTGCTGACATCAAAAAGCAAGAAACTATTAAAACCTTCAAGAACACTCTTAAAAAACACCTCATTTCTGAATCTACTGCAACTGCTACCATAACAATGGTTATTAACTATTGGCTTGCTTATTTTCACACTCTACACCTAGTATTTTACTGTTAAATCTTATAAAGATTAATGTACATCTGCATAAAACCAAGGGTATCTGTAGGTAACCGTATTACATATTGCACTGAACCTGTTGCATTCATTAAGTGCTCGTTCTGTTGCATGTGTAGTATGTATTGCAACGTTTGATCCCACGTATTGCGTTTTTCTTAAAATGATGTACTTTAACAGTAAAATACTTGGTGTAGAGTGTGAAAATCATCATAATTCCTACATGGGTTACAATCTCTCTACTAACATGGATTAAAACAGATGTATCTCCAAAGAATACATTCATATAATTTGGAAGGAGGCTATACTCCTGCCATTTACAAGACAAGATCCAAGGACATAATACACCATCCCAGGCCCATCTGTATTTTCTCCAGTAGATATACCGCTGAACAGAAATAGAATTCAAACAGCCACTGAACATTTTAAGAGACTCTTGTCAGCAGCATGCATTTAGACATAATCACAGGTTAGTTTCTGCTCATCCTGCAAATTATGGATGAAATGAGGGATATAGGTGTCCTTTCAATGGTTTATCTTAATGACTTGACATAGTAGGCCATGACACAAATTTCTTGTTGACCCCTATACTTTAAATGTTTACCTTACAGCAGTGAGTTAATCTCATGGCTACCTCCTGACTAACAGTGCACAAGAGGTTACATTTGGGGACCACCAATTTAGTTACCATTATAAGAGATATTCCTCAAGTACCTGTTGTAGACTCAGAAGTCTTCATCAGGTGTATCAGATCTGTTTAGGTGAACTGCAGGAACAATACTGTCATCTAAAATACAGACCGAATTGCCTTTCTTCACTCTGCTAGTGATGAGAAAGACATCCATGCAAAACTCTAGACTGGATTACTTGCACAAAAAGTTACTTCTATGGTGTAATACAAGCAGTAAATGTCAGTAGGAGAAACCTGTGTTCTTGAGAGAGGCAAAATAGCCACTGGATGTATCTACAGCCCTGAAATGGTATAGAGCAAAGAAAGAGAGTGATTGATTGATTGATTGATTGATTGATTGATTGATTGATTGATTGATTGATATTTATTTACCAGATATGTAGGCTAGTCTGTTGACCCTTTTCAATCATGAACTGGGTTAACCCATGTTAGTAGAGAGATGGCAACCCATGTAGGAATTATGATGGTCTTTGGGAAGAAAATCTAAAGCTGTAAACCTGAGCTTTTGAGCTTACAAATAAATGTGAATACCTCTCAGATATTGTTCTGAGGATGGGGTGGAAAGAATTAAAAATGGCTTAGCTGATATGTGTAATGCGGAGTCCACACTGCAGACAGATAAGGGGCTTGCCATAGACACCAAGTATGAGCAGAGGGAGAATAGAACAATTTACAGATGGAACGTGACCTTTGGCAATTATTGGGAGCAGGTATTATATTCATAAGTTCCTTCAGCCATGTGGCAGGCAGGTAAATCAGAGAGAGCGGAACTATTTACAGATGGAACGTGACCTTTGATAATTATTGGAAGCAAGTATTATAGTCATAAGGTCCTTCAGCCATGTGGCAGGTAGGTAAAGCAGAGAGAACAGAACAATTTACAGATGGAACGTGACCTTTGACAGTTATTGGGAGCAGGTATTAGATTCATAAGGTCCTTCAGTCATGCGGCAGACAGGGAAAGCTGAGAGAACATAATTTACAGATGGAACGTGACCTTTGGCAATTATTGAGAGCAGGTGTTATATTCATAAGGTTCTTCAGTCGTGCGGCAGGCAGGTAAAGCCTGCTATGTAGAATAACCATGGGCTCTACAAAGATGCCACGTGTGGGGTCTGAATGCAGGAAAACATGCTCCGAGTTTTATGTCTGTCTGAATGATCTGAATTTCTGCTAGTTAGAAGCACATTTATCAGTCAGGCATGATGTCCATGCTTGATCTCTGCCAGTTTGTCTCTTTCTGATTGGCTAAACCATATTGCCTTCCATCTTGAAGGTTCACCATTTGATTCTGTGACTCGTCAGGGAACAGCAATGTCATATGTCTCTAGGAAATACCATTTAATGTAATTAACCATGTTGGAAAGGCTTGTTGCAGAAAACAACACTCTGAGGTTCTGATTAGAGCCTGTTGTGGAGTTACATGATGTGACTGAACAGGACCGGTCAGGGACCTTGATTGTTCTTTTTCCTTACCGTAGTGAAAGGGACAAATGAGCACTAAATGCAATGGACATTATTCTGAAAGTTTTAATGTGCACTGAGTAAGTGAAAATAACCCTGTTAAGGAGAGTGATCTAGGTCTCACAACTCATTCTGACATGGAAGATCTCACCATTTGTTACCATGGATTCAAGGATGCTGTACAACAAATATAGCTATCCTACTCCAAACACTAAGTATCACCCCAAAAACCATTAGTTGCATGTTAAAATCTAGAAAACCATTTTCATCTGTAACATAAAATTTTAGTCAATAAATACTTAAAGTGACTGAATTATTTTGCAGTTGCTTAGCCTTGATGTATATTATATGATTTTTGCCATTCTGGATGCTCCCTGGAATTTTGAAGTTCTCAGGGAAAAGTGATGTTTTTCCTGATGGAAATTACTACAGTTCATGTTCAGTAGAGTTTAGAATTACCGCAGCATGTACATTTATTTTTGCAGCAAGTAACCTTTTTTTAGTTTAGTGTAGAAGGGATATGTGAGTTTTTTTTCCAGTTGCAGTGTTAAATGAATGATGCATAAGTTTTTTTATATGTCTGAATGGCTGTTTGTGGTGTTTTGAACAATGATTTAATTTTTAAGACGGGCATGTCTTTGCAACATTTGAGGACACTGTTAAATCTACAGTCATTCATTTCTTGGACAACTATTATATATTGAAGAATTATTATTCATGCAGGGCTGGTTCACTGGACAGACACAATGTGAATTTTATCTTTGTAATGTTGTATTTTATGTAACTAAGTTTCCAAGTTAATTTTCCTTTCCAACATTATTCTATTTTACGTTTATCTAAAGTACTATTGTAATCTCTCCACAATCCATTGTTTGTGTGTTTTTTGTGAAATGTTTAGGAAATTAAGTACTGTAATAAACTTGAACTTGAATCTATTAAACAGCAAATTTTATATCTTGCAATAGTATTAGCTACCTGTGTGGATGATGTGCTATAGCCTGATTCACTTAATAAATGCTGTTTCATATTTTTACCCATCTTTATTCCATTATTAATCAAACTCAGATGTCTTTAATGTTTTGCTCGCTGTTTAATGGCTTACAAGAACAGCATGTTTCCAGAGTATCTACAGTGCACCTACAAATGAAATGAAAACACATAGTAGGTGTACTCACCAGTTAACCAACTTGCTCTCTCTTGAATACATGTTGAGACAAATCTTGTTGCACTATTAACTTTTTAAGTGAGTTATAGTAATATTTTTAAATTGTCTGTAATTTTGGGCCTTTTGTCTCCCCTCATGTATTTTAGCTTTGTCTCTAATTTTTAAACAACAAAGTTGAGAGCTATGCCTAATTTATTTTAAAACTGTAAACCACAAGGTAATGAGGTAATCGATACCATATTTTGACAAATGCAGTGCTCAAAACCATTCCCATTTGTGTGTGTTATCTCAGCATTTTTTCAGTTAAACTAATTGTAGGAAATATGAAATAACTGTAAGGAAAGATCTTTTGCAGCCTTTCAGACCAGTTATTGACTCTATAAAGACAATAAGACAATAAGTCCTAAATTGCAAATTTCATTTTAATTGCACATCTTCTTCTTTTTCTTTCAGTTGCTCCTGTTAGGAGTCACCACAGTGGATCATTTTTTCCATTTTTTCTTGTCCTCTGCATTTTGCTCTGTCACACCAAGCACCTGCATGTCCTCTCAAACCACATTCATAAACCTTATCTTAGACCTTCCTGTTTTCCTCTTACCTGGCTGTTCCATCCTTAGCATCCTTCTCCCAATATACCCAGCACATGTCCAAACCAATCCAATCTAGCCTGTCCGGCTTTATCTCCAAACCGTCCAACCTGAGCTGACCCTCTAATATTTTCATTTCTAATCCTCTCCATCCTCGTCACACCCAGTGCAAATCTTAACATCTTTAACTCTGCCACCTCAAGCTCTAACTCCTGTCTTTTCCTCAATGCCATTGTCTCCAGGCCATATAACATAGCTGGTCTCACTACCATCTTGTAGACATTCCCTTTCACTCTTACTGTTACCCGTCTGTCACAAATAACTCCTGACACTCTTCTCCACTCACTCCACCCTACCTACAATCTCTTTTTCAGCTCTCTTCCACACTCACCACTACTTGGAACTGTTGATCCAAAGTATTTGAACTCATCCACCTTCACCAGCTCTATTCCCTGCATTCTCACCATTCCTCTATCCTCTCTCTCATTCACAAACATATATTCTGTCTTAGTCCTGCTGATCTTCATTCCTGTCCTCTCTGGAGCATATCTGCACCTTTCCAGGGTCTCCTCTACCTGGTCCCTACTCTCACTACAAATCACAATGTTATCCGCAAACATCATAGTCCACGGGGACTCCTGTCTGATCTCATCTGTCAACCTGTCCATTACCATTGCAAATGAGAAAGGGGTCAGAACTGATCCTTGATGTAATCCCACTTCCACCTTGAATGCATTCGTCACTCATACAGCAGACCTCACCACTGTCACACTGCCCTCATACATATCCTGTACCACTCTTACATTCTTTTCTGCCACTCCTGGCTTCCTCATACAACACCACAACTCCTGTCTAGGCAGTCTGTCATATACTTTTATCTAATACACAATGCAACTCTTTCTGACCTTCTCTATATTTCTCCATCAAGACCCTCAGAGAAACATTGCATCAATAGTGCTCTTTCCTGGCATGAAACCATGCTGCTGCTCACTAATCATCACCTCCCTTCTTAACCTAGCTTCCACTACTCTTTCCCATAACTTCATGCTGTGACTGATCAATTTAATCCCTCTGTAGTTACTACAGCTCTGCACATCACCCTTAGTCTTAAAAATCGGTACCAATACACTTCTTCACCACTTCTCAGGCATCCTCTCACTTTCTAAGATTTCATTAAACAACCTGGTTAAAAACTACACTGCCATCTCTCCTAAACACCTCCATACTTCCACAGGTATGTCATCTGGACCAACAGCCTTTTCATTCTTCGTCCTCTTCATATCTATCCTTACTTCCTCCTTGCTAATCCACTGCACTTCATGATTCACTATCCCCACATCATGCAACCTTCTCTCCCTTTCATTCTCTTCATTCATCAGCCCCTCAAAGTACTCCTTCCATCTGCTCAACACACTCTCCTCGCTTGTGAGTGCATGTCACTCATTATCCTTTATCAAGCTAACCTGCTGCTTATCTTTCCCAGATCAGACCCTCTGTCTAGTCAGTTGGTACAGGTCCTTTTCTCCCTCCTTAGTGTCCAACCTTTCATACAACTCACCATATGCCTTATCCTTAGCAATCGCCACCTCTCTCTTCACCGTATGTCTCATTGCCTTATACTCCTCTCTACTTTCATTATCTCTCTGGCAATCCTACTTTTTCTTCGACAACCTCTTCCTCTGTATACTCTCCTGTACTTTCTCATTCCGTCACTAGGTCTCCTTGTCCTCCTTCCTCAGTCCAGATGTTACACCAAGCACTTCTCTAGCTGTCTCCCTTACCACCTCTGCTGTGGATTCCCAGCTATCTGGTAACTCTTCACTACCACCCAGTGCCTGTCTTAACTCTTCCCTGAACTCCACCTTACAGTCATCCTTTTTCAACTTCCACCATTTGATCCTTGGCACTGCCCTCACTCTTCTCCTGCTCCCCTTGATTCCCAACTTCATCCTACAGGCCAACATCCTATTCTGCCTAACTACACTTTCCCCTGTCACCACTTTGCAGTCTCCAATCTCCTTCAGATTGGCTCCCTCCTGCATACATGTCATGCAATCAAATACCAAAATTTATTCGATGCTTCTTGTGAAGAACCTATTTCTCTAGAGAGCTCAAGGTCCCAAAACTATATGATCACATATGTTAGGAAAATGTAGTACCATAGCATTACATTCTTTAATTGTGTTTTTGTCATGTAAATATGCCAAACAGTACCATAAAACCTTCAGATATCATGTGACATATACTCATCAAATATCAATTTTCTTTTAGAGTAAACTTAGGTTTTAACCTTCCAAGAAGTGGTGTAGCTGATAAAATACACCTACTGCCTTATCACAGCTCAGTAGTAACAAAGAAGTACAATTTCCTCATAAGAATGACTGACAAAGAAAAGAAAAGAAAATATTGTCTGCTGTCAATAAGGAGGCCCAGAAGGTGGGCAGTTTACCAGAGATGGTAGCAGTATCATTTGCTAATGATTTCCGTAGTATAGTCTTGGGTTTTATTCTGTCTGAGTCATTACTTACAAATTGTGTGACACTGGGAAAGTTTTTTTAAACAGACAGCTCCTGGGTTGCACCTTAAGAGAGGAGCTTATGCCTAATGATTTAATTTGGCTAGGAAATTAATAAAAAGACAATAGATTATTTTGTCAACATTGCTCCACAAGACTTATTTGGCCAAATGTGTGCACATTACTACTGGCCAAAGCTGACACTCTAATCTAGTCTGTGGGCAGTACTTTGAGGTGCCTTGCCCCCCTTCCATTGTACTTTTGCCCCACTCCCTTCCCTTTTCCTTTATACTTGTGCCTTGTAACCTTTTATATTTTTTTGAGCCACAGTTCAGCAGCCAACATGACAGTTCATTTGACGCATCCAGTACCTTCTGTGAAAACAACTTCCTCATATCTAGGTTAAGGACTATTTCCATCTGTCCAGGTTAAAGTTTATTCATTATATTTAGAGATGATGTTATCTTCATCATCACATCTCCTTTATTTGCATTCCTACCCCATTACATCAGTTCTCAAGACATTGTGAATCAAGGTTGTTTTCCCTTATGGCTCATACTTTCCAGAATGATGAGTTTCAGTCATTCTAAACTCTCTCTCTAACGTGGTTGTTCCATCTCTTTGGTTACAGTTGTTGCTGTCCTTTGTACTCTTTCCACTATTATTACTTATTCTTTTTTTATGAAGTATAAAAAACCTGCATACTACTCTGGTTAAGGCCTGACTAGTGTCCATTAGAATGGGAAAGGGCCTTATTATCTCTGTAAACTATTTCTCCTGTTAAGGATCCTCTTGACCTTGTTGACCTTGGCTCAATTCTTACTACTCTGTGGCTGATGGTATAGTGGTACAGCTACCGCTACCATCTGTAGGTCGTTTCTTGTTTGGGCTGTTATAGTTTCAACCCCTGCAGTCTGCCCTTCTTCCTTTGCTCATATTAGATGTAGCCCCTTGTATTTGTCTACAGTGAATGTTAATGTTACCTCTCCATCCACCTAGTCCCCTTGCCTAGATTCTTCCTTAAGCATCTGCTTCCAGCGTAGATATTATAGGCAGAAAACAATAAAACCCCTGTGCCTGATTTTCCCCCTTTGTGGTCAGCTCCTGATGCATTTTCTTAGGATCTGTTGTCCCATGTGTTCATTCCTTATCCTCTCATACTTTCCATCTGTTAAATGGCTTTCTCTTTCTCCTTATTTCTTCACTAACCATTTTGTTTACCCATAATGCACTTTTCATCTTTTTCCATTTACTTCTTCCTCTCATTCCCTACTCCATTACCCCTCAATGTTCCTTCATATATTTCATTTCTCTCAGTCATTCATGGCCACACCTCCATAATCATAAATCTCTGTCTTCATTTGTGGGCAGTTCATGCATCCCCCAAAGTAAAGCACAAAGCATGGACACTACTAACACTCACGACCTTCTGCCTTGTATAGCATCATCTTCTGGCTTCTGTTGTTCCAGAAAGCAGCATTTTATATAATGGGTGAATCCCCATCTATTCCAATTCTCTAGCAATCTTTTCTATTTTTCCTTGGTTGGGAGGGTGGCCTAATGGTTAAGGTGTTTACCTTACAAAACACAAGGTACAGGGTTTGAGTCTCACAGGGGATAAATGGCTAGGCTTAAAATGGCTCACAGGGGCAGTTAGCCTAGTACTAATCTATGAACCTATGAACCTTCATGGACCTAGTCTTCCTTTGCGTTGTCACAAACAGGTTTGTGTCTCCCCAGTCATGCCTCTCAACCTTCATGCATCAAAAATCACAGCACTGACCTTTGAAAATCATACTAGAGAGTCAAAACGTGGAGCACTTCCTTATTTCTCACAAGTGAAGGTGTTTATATATTAGACACCACAGAGTTAGTGACAGGGAGATGCTATATAAGCTTAACTTATGCATTTAATAAAGTATGTATCCCTAAACAGATTTGAATTTATGAGGAACATCAATGACTCCAAGAATAACAAGGATTAATCTGAGGGACAAAATCATAGTGCTATGCCTAAATGATAACATTTGAGAGGGCCTAATGGTTAAGGTGTTTGCCTTACAAACACAAGGTGCAGGGTTTGAGTCTCACAAGGGATAATTGGCTAGGTTTAAAAGGCTCGCAAGGGCAGTTAGCCTAGTACTAATCTATGAAGCAACCTATGTGTACCCTTAATTACTGTATTTCTTTTCCTATTTCAGGTCTTAGATAGCCTGCCACTCTCACTTCTCAGTGCATCAGGTGGACAGTAGACTGCATCGCTATACCATGTCTTTACTTTGTTGCTATGTCTCAGTCTCTGATAGCACTTCCTGCCTATCATTTCCTTCTTGGACCTCACGTCTGATATTTTCTATTACAAAGAATGCTATTCCTGCATTCACCTTTCCTACTTGAGCCTTTCTCTGCTCTTTTTTTAATTTTTTTTTTTTTTTTGGTTCCCACTATGGCTGTCTGCATCAACCATGATCTAATGTTCCTCCTATATCCTCTGCCCTGACATCTCTGATAACTGCCAGGTGGTGGGCACAGTTCAGGGTCCTACAAACAGGTAAACCTGTGTGAATGTACTCAGAGAGCAGGTGAAGAGATCTTACTCTACACCATGCATGCAGGTTATTTCCATATCCTCAAATATCTTTTAATCCATCAACTCTGCATTGCCCATAAAATACTATACCAACCTAATAATACCCCCATACTCTCTCAACTCATAACCCCTTATAAAAATCTCAACTCTCTCCGCTCATCCAGCAAACTTCTGACAAGTTCAACAAAGTCAAATAATAATGCTGGTGACTCTCTATTTACCAATGCTATTGGGACAAAATGGAATTTGTTACCCACTAGCATAACAAAGATAACTTCATTGCCCCTTTTCAAACAGAACATTAAAATGCATTTCCAAAACCACTGGCTTTGCTCCTGTAATAAACCTGATTAGTCTATCTCGATTACTACCTAATAGAACCTTTTCTCTTCTCCTTTCTACTCTGCTTGCTTTCTGACTTTCTTTTCTCTTCCCCTTACTTCTCTACCTGCTACCCAAATCAAGCATGGTCATATATGATAACCCTGGGGTAACTTTATGTCCACTCATCTAATCATCAAGACTATTCTTAGAGGCAGACAGTCTGATGGATACCTCTTGCATTTGTGCATTTCTGATTGCCTTGGTCTCTGCCTGGGTTGTTCTCCACAGTGTTAACCCTGTTGTTTCTTTAAGGACAAAATACTTTTCTTATAGGGTTTTACCCAGTCTGATGACTTTAGTAATTGTGGTCCATGTTTCCAATCTTTCTCCTTATTCCAGGCTGAATCATTTTTTTCCTGTGCTCGCCAGTTCATGCATGCAGGCTTTTCCCCAAATTCCCTCCTTCTCCCAGGACAGTCTTGTTGCCAGCTGCTCTCCCTTAGGTTCTCCCTTCCACTCTCTGCTATTGGATTTCTTCTCTGGATTGTGCTACCCCAGTGTTGTTTAGTCCTTGGTTTTCTCCTGGTAGGATTTCCCACTTCTACCCATATCTTCCTTCTGTTTTATCCATATCTGTTTCACTTTATCCAGGATCTCATTGGTCAGTTCAGTCATTATGGAAACTCTACTATGTTTTCTGAATCTTATCTCAGTATCTCATGTCTATTTCCTGTTTACATTACTAACACTTGTCACTGAGGCTATCAAAAAACTTGTGCCATTGATACCTGGATTGCATGCCATAATGCCAATCCAGCCATCTACTCGATATCTAAAAATAAGTAAACCTATTGACATTCTGAGAGGTATTAGTTGGTGATGCCACAACTGCTTTGCTTTAACCAAGAAAAAATGCTTCTTAATACTGGTGTTACACTTTAGGACTTCTGCAAGTCAGTTATTGTTTTAGTCCGATGTTGGTGATACATAAAAGATGTATGCATACTTGATGCTAATATTTAATTAATAAAGCGTTTATATATCAAAATCAGGAAACAACTTAATAAACTAGAAATAATAGGATGCAATTTTTCAATACTTTATTTTGTATCTTAGACCTCTCATAAATATGGGCAACAATAGCCAAAGATCCTAACATAGTGGGACAATTTTTTATTTATCTGGTTGATGAATGCTGGGAACTACTTCTCCTCCTAGCATCTCCACTGACTCCCTTTTTGTCCTGATATTTAAATTATGTTTAAAAGCATCTTTTTTTCTTAATGTATTCTGCTAACCATTAATACTTATCTTTTCTCTTATCCCTGTTTTCCTAGCTCTGTACTTCTTTTCAGTGTGGCATTTCTTTCATTTGCCTGTCCTAATTTCTGCCTCTTTACTCTATGTTTTCCTATACAATTTCTTCTTCTTTCTGAGGCGTTTATTTAGTTTGTCCTACTTCCCTACTGTTTCTGCTCTGTTTTCCTACCCTAATCCAAATTTATTTTGAGGTATATTTTATTTGTTGGTTCTACCTCTCTCTACTCTTTCCTGTTTATGTCCTACTGTGTAATATTTTCTTTGTAGGAGTGCCTTCCCTGCAAGTTTTGAAGTTTCTGCTTCACCTCCAATCAAATATTTGTAAATGTCCATGTCTTTTGTGAGTTTGTGTGTGTGTTCACACTGGTGTGCTTTGTGTACTTTGTGTGCATGTGTATGTATCTAAGAACTTGTGCACACTCTGTTGTGCATTTGTGTGATTGTAGTTGTGTGCATATGTGTTAGTGCATGCACAGGCGCATATGTGTGTGTGTGTGTGTGTGTGTGTGTGTGTGTGTGTGTGTGTGTGTGTGTGTGTGTGTGTGTGTTCTTGTGGGCAGATAAAGTTTCTTATGGTCCACTTTGTAAACTTTCTTTCTACCAAAGATATATCCCATCAAACATGCAAATCACTCAATCAATCAATAAATAAATAATTGATTGAATAAATACTCAACTTTATTTTTATGTACATCTTTCAAAAACATTGTGGTTTACTCAATTCAGAACTTCTAAAACCTTTCTAAAACTAATAGCTACCTCCCAGATATGTGTAGAACATACTTGGAAATAGGAATGCATTACTTAAAATGTCCTCTCTATGATCATAAGGTAGAAGTGATTAAATAAAGTGTGTGCATTTCCTATGTGTAGGAGGACAATATGTAGATGTGCACATTATTAAATGTTAGGTGGTATGGGAGGTATGCGTTTGAGTTGTGAATATGGAATACACATTTCTGGATACATCCCTACTTAACTTCTGGTTACAGCAAGGAGTTTCTGCTGGCTCAGAAAGGTCTGTCCTTATAAAACTAGAAGAGACTTCAGGAAGGAGGTAGGTATGGGTGTAGTAGGTTAAACCAGAATGAAAATATACAGATGACCTGATGATTTTTTTACTCCCCTGAGTTCTTATACTTTCTGTCTGTTTGTAACTCTTGGCTCTGCAATATTATCGGTATTGTTAATGAATGTGCCATATGAGATTCTGACCTATAACTAGGGAATAATTGAGTTAAAAGAAGAGACCATCTCTGAAAATGTTAGGCTTTTTATTTTATTTTATAATGCACTTTATTGCGGTCTGAAGGTGAGAGATGGCTTTCATTTGAATTGGTTCTCTTCTACTTTATGCTATGTTTTGCGAAATTCCTGGTACCTTGACCAGCTTTCCCTAAGTACCCCTCTGAGTAGGAGTTTAGGAGGTGGCAAAAGTGGAGAGGAGAGCAGGGTGAGACTTTTTGTATGTGCCCTAGCCACAGACCCACCCTCTGCCAAGTGTGTGATGAAGTCTGTTCAGATGTATGTCTGTGGATTATCTGCCAGTGTGTTTTGTTATGTTTTATTCACGACTAGAATCCCCTTTCTCCACCAGGAGCTAGAATATGAGTATAGGATCTGTTGCTGAAATATGAGTAGGTAAACTGGCCTGGATAGGTAAGTGGTCATAATGCTGATCTGTCCCTTTGCCATAAGTCAACTCCTTGGGGACTAAGTCTGCCCAGGTTTTAGTTAGGGATATTTCCTTTATACCCCAGAGATATCTAATGACAGATATAATTTATATATATATATATATATATATATATATATATATATATATATATATATAATATATATATATATATATATATATATATATATATATATATATAATATATATTAATATAATAGATATAATTTTAGTTCTATTCTGAAGTCCTAATTAGTTATTATGTCATTATTTTTGTGCTTGGTAAACGTACGTATTCGCTGAATTTGCCAAAATATTAGGCAATATTTATTCGCTTTCTATTCATTTTGATTTTGATTTTAGAAATTAAGATATGTGTTATATAATAGGATTGTCTTGAAGGCTATTTTATTTGTTATTTATTTAACATTTGTTTACCGGGAAGGCCAAATTGGAACAAAGCCAATTTTCAGAGGAGGCCCAGGGAGAAATGCTTCAGACATATGTCTTTGAAACTTGAGCACCCGGAGGAAACCCACACAAATGAAGGGAGGACATGTAGACTCTGCACAGAAGGCATCCCACCTGAGAACTGAACCGGGGAACCTCTTGCTGTGAGGTGACAATGCTACCGCTGCACCATTGCACCATCCAAAAAATACACACCTGCCAAGTATTGGACCCAGGCCCGTTTGAACTATAGTTCAGTGCATTAGCCCACTAGGCCAACTGAGCTCTAATTTATTCATAAGCTACTTTGTTCCAGCTGCAGGCATTCAAACTCACACATTAAATCCTATGCCAGTGCTCTAATGGGCTAACTGCTTAGCCTAATCATTTCCTGCATTCTTGTGGCAGCATTTATTTCAAGAGCACTGTACTGCGAGTCCCTATTTTTCAGTTCACTTCTTTTATCAACATCATCTGGTATGAAAAAAAGTAACTTTGAATAAGTAAGATCCATAAACAAAATAAACATATGATCTGATGTTGTCATTTTCATTCGTTCCTCAACCTGTGAGTTCAGATCCAAACCTCAGATCTGACTCAGACGCTTTTTATAGTTCTAGGATCCAGTTCTCGAGCTTCTCCCTTACCCACAATGTCTCATTCCCCCAGATTACCTCAGATCTTGTCTGCACTCATCAGGACGCTTCCCAGCTGGGCTGGGGGGCATTACCTGGGTTGGATGGTCCAAGGCACGTAGTCGACCCAAAAGGTCAATCTGCATATCACTGTCCTAGAAATGTGGGTGGTGCGTCTGGAGTTGCAAGCACTTCAGAGCTTTCTCCCTCTAGGGACTATTGTGATGCAAATGGACAACATGTCCATGGTATGGTACACCAACAAGCAGGGAGGAACCAGATCTTACCCCCTATGTCAAGAAGCAGTGAGGGTTTGGCAATGGACAACCTCTTCCAACTGCTTGCAAGTCACATCACATGTTCTGGGAAGTCCAGCATTCTGGCAGACAGGCTCAGTAGAGTTATCCTGATATCTCATGAGTGGTCTCTAAACCAGTCAGTGGCAAACATGATTTTCCACAAATGGGATCAACCCTGCTGATACCTCTTTGCATCCCCTTCAACAACAAAAGCAGCAGGTTCTTTGTCCTGATCCCTTCTCAGGGACAGTTGCAGAGAGATGCTCTAGTCCATGTTGGGCCCTCGGGTCTTCTTTATGCCTATCCTCCCCAACCCGTCATACCCAAATTTCTTCAGAAAGCACAGAGGTTGAAGATCAAGGTAATCCTCATTGCTCCCTCAACAGGTCTGGAGGCCCTTCCTTTGGTCTCACTTAATATACCCTTCTTGGGCACTGGAACTGTATTCAGATCTCCTGTCCAATCCATCAGGGCATATTCATCCAGATCTTTCAGGACTAAAACTAACTGCATGGTTTCTACAATTCAAATGATGGCTAGAAACACAAAGCTTTCTTCACCAGTTCAGAAGTTTTAATATCCTCACATAAAGCTTCTACCAGAAAAATTGAGATTTTCAATATGGGCTCACCAAAAATATCTGGACCCTTTTACAGCTCCTATCCCTGCAGTTCTAGATTTTCTTGCTTCAATTTTCCAAGATAGGGCAAGTTTTCTACTATTAAGGTGCAACTGGCAGCCATCTCAGATTATCATAGTGGGGACAGTTCATCTTCTTTGCTTCATCTAAACTGTGCAAGACCTTCCTTAGGAATACCTTTTTACATAGACCTCCTATAAAGGACTCCACTCCTCCTTGTGACTTATCCATGATTTTCAAGCTCTTGTTCAACCCCCCCCCTTTGAATCCTCAGCCAAGGTAGACTTAAAATATTTTCCTGGAAGACTGCATTTTGTAGCCATCACTTTGGCTAGATGGGTATCCACATTGCAAGCACTGTAATCCAAACCCCCATATTTGATTTTTCATAAAGATAGAGTGACCTTGTGTACCAATCCTTCCTTTTTCCCAAAGTTGCCTCCAAAAACAATATCAATCAGGTCATCATCCTACCAATTTTCTTCCGCAGTTTCCATTACAAAGGTGAATATACTCTTCATCTTCTAGATGTTCATATTCAGCCATGTTTTGACATAGATAGAACAAAACCTTTCCAAAAAACTGACCAGCTCTTTGTCTCCTTCTCAAATGTTAGAATGGGAAGGCCAGTATCCAAAGTGATTTTGGCTAAATGGATTACAGATTGCATATCACATGTATATTTTTCCAACGGTATTCCACTGCCTCAGCATGTCAAAGCTCATTCTACTAGATCTTTGTCTACAGCTCAAGCCTTCTGCACCAGAGTTTCTAAAGTTTTGATTGAGGACATTTGTGCAGTTGCTATCAAACTGGATATTGTTTCTAGAAAAAGAGCTGCCTTTAGTTCAGCAGTGCTCTGGAATAGCCTTCCATGAGGGCCACCCGAGGTTACTGCAGCTGGGGACTCTGTCCCACAGGTTGAGGAATGAATGAAAATGACAACATCAGGTAAAAAAGTTATGTACTAATCATAATGTTCCAGCTGTGTTGTTCATTTTCATTCTTCCTCAACCTGTCCGCCTTCCTTCCCCCTGACCATAACTGTGAAAGACCTGATGGGTATGTCTATAAGAATTCAGTTCCTGTTTGAGTCCCTGAACTTTATCCTACCTGTTTCTAATCTGTATGTAGAGATAGATATACTATACTATGTTAGCAGCAAACTCGATCTGAGGTAATCTGGGAGAATGAGGCATTATGGCTAAGGGAGGCGCTCGAGAATCAGATTTTAGGGCAAATGAAGCCCCTCCCCCAAAGCGCCTTACAGCAGGAGAACAAGAAAAAAAGTTTTGAATGTAGATCAACTGCTTTCAGGAATTCTGCCAGTAAGATGAAATTTTGTTAACAATAAGATAACATAACACTCCCCAGGAAAAAGAGTCATCATCAGAGAGTATACAATTTGTGTTCTTCCAGTCATGTAAAGCAATTTGAATATCTGTTGGCTACAATTTTAGACACCATCAGAATCATAGCCACCCAAAAAGCAGGAGAGAAAAGGACAAATACTGACACTGGAGACCTGGAGATTTGGGTCATTAAGGGCATACAGAGACCAGAGGTATTACACGTATTGCTATAGCAAAGGAGAAGGGTTGGGAATGTGCTCTTTGTTGTAAGATGAGTCTGTGGCAAGTGAAAGAATGCAGTGTCCACCTGCTGAGCTGATTTACAAATGTGGAGGAGTTAATCATGTGTGTATCGCTCACAGATCAGAACGAGAAGCACTGCCCTGGGGAAGCACCACAATGTAAATACCCAAGAGAAGGGGAGGCACTGTAATTTAGCTTCCAAACCAGTAGTAACTACAATCTATAGTGACAGAAGTTACTGCTCATGTCTTTTGTTTTTCAGGTGATAGTGAGGTATGTGCAACCAATAGCAAATACAGAGAATGCACTCCTAGTATTTAAAACCTCGGAGGATGAAATTCTAATTGAAGTAGTCTGCAACTGGTCTAAGTGTCAAATGTATTCCCTATGAATGTGACTTGTCTGTTGTTTGCTGGTGTATGGAAATGGAGTAGTGAATGCTTGCCTTCCATGAGTCAGTTTCTTTCCAAACCTAAATGGGCATAGGAACTGTTTAATAACCCACTATACAGAAATTCAGATAATGCACCTGAACTGTGGTAGTACAATATAATGCCTGTACTGTAAAAAAACAAAAAACAAAGAACCAGTGGAAAACACCCTCTGCTCTCAGGGGTGCAGACAGAAATTTTTATTTTGTATTCATATCTAATGCTGTTTCCCCAACACTGCCACCATCGCATAATTTAAAAAATATATACTCAGCCTATAAAATGTTGCTCCATACACACAGAAATGGGACACATTATTTTCAACTGCTGACACTTATTAAAATGTCTCTGTCTGTAGGGTTGTGTTTCATATTTTTAACATTACTTTAGACAATTCACTAAGTATGCTTAGCTCTCTTACTAACTGGTGTATGTGGTAAGAAAATGCATTAATGATTTCAATCCCCCATTACCAGTGTACTTAGGTAGACGCAGTGTGCACAGAATAGGAGCTTCCTTTTTTGCACTGACTTGCACATACCAAGTAACAACTCAGTGATACAAAAACTGGTGTGTGATTCATGCAGCTCAGATAAACCAATTTGTATGACTTGATATCAATATTAGGGCAACAATAAAAGTCTTTTATCTCAGCCAGAAAGTAATTAGTTTAGCATGGCAGGTACATGGCTTTCCATTTGTGTAATCAGCAATAAAACTAAACTGAAAAATTGACTGATAGAGATACAGTGAGATTGTCTACTATGTTTAAAATGTCTTCTGACTTTATTCTAAGTAAGCTAATAAGTGATATGGTAAATAGCCATTATGTGTATTTATTATTCATGTCATCTGCTATCCATTTTTGTCAAAATTATGAAACCTATTCCTTATTCTTTTATTAAGGTCATAGCTGAAAACAGACCCTAGAGGCCTACTACCTAGTTGGAATATAGATAGATAGATAGATAGATAGATAGATAGATAGATAGATAGATAGATAGATAGACAGAGAGACAGACAGAGAGGTAGAATAACTACATAAATAGATCCCATGCTGTAGCATTATGTATGCACTTAACTCTTGTATGGGGCTTAATATGCTTTTATGGTATACTCATTGTAAGATGAGTTGCTCCAGTCCACAATGCTCAGAAATACATTTCTGAAAGTAAACTCAGTATATCTCTGCACACTGACTTTTAATAACAGAAACCACCTATAGTCATTAACAAACTGAATGTCAGTTTATGAAGGGGACAACTTCTCAACAGCTGTGCACTGTATCCATATGTAAAATATTTCCTTTAATAGGCAGTTTTATATGAGAGCAAACACTACTGCATGTCCCATCCTGCTACTTATATATACCGACTACAAAATGACACAGTCACTAAGGAAGGGAAGCAGTCCCTGCCTTATATATTGGAATGTTCCATTCTATCCATAATTATAAATTCTCATTTTGCTACAAGAAATTCAATGCATGAGACACTTAATATGTGAAAATCATTCAGCCAGGTGTTGGAGAGATGCTGTATGATCAGATGGACTCCTCAAGAGATTTTAACTTTATGTTCTGTACAGAACTGATGTCCCTTGCAACAATAATCTAAAGCAAACAGTTTACTGGAAAGCCCATTTAACAAATGAAGCCAAAGTCCTATTAAGTGAACAATTGACTCAATGATTACATACCTGCATACCAAGCCAGTACTTCAAACACACACACACACACACACACACACACACACACACACACACACACACACACACACACACACACACACACACACACACACACACACACAGAGCCATACATTCCATTACATACATCCCTACTTACCTGGATTGCTTGTCTGTGTAGTGTAAAGCTATCCCTCTTCCCTTGTGCAGATTTTCTCTGCTAAAATGCATAACCACATGCCACTATGGAGTGACATACATATACATATTTTCTGCACTGTTCTTAAGGATACTTGAATAGGCTGTAGCATATGACTTCATATGATGTAAGTATCCTAAGTGAGGAGCGTACTGGGCTACCTCTGTGTACTAGAACAAACTGTGCTACTAAGCTGTGTCAGAGCCCCCTGCTTGCAGTTGTCAACAAACTTTGTCATCCAGAGGCCTTCCACATTAGCCTTGACTTCAGGGAAGTATACTCCAAACAGGAGTAGTCCCAACACTGAACTCTGTGGCAAACCACTAGTAATTGACCTCTTGCTGGATCTGGATTCCCCCGCTTTAACCACATGTCCTATCCATGAGCCAATTGGATATATATCTGCTGATGTAGGGATTTATGCCTAGTTTTGTGAATTTATAATATCTGAGTGGGGAATTGTGTCAAGTACCTTCGCCAGGGCTAGGTAGGCAGTATGTACTGTTTTACCCTCATCTGTGGCCTTAGTGACTTTCTCAATGAAATCCACCAGACTCAGTAGGCATGACCTGCCCATGACAAAGTTGAATTGGGTCGGGTCCAGTGTATGGAGGTCTCCTATATCATTATTTATCAGGTCCATGATTATTCTTTCTATGGTCTTACATATAAGACTAGTCACACTTATGGGTCTGTAATTTCCTGGGTCAGTAGATGGTTACCCATTATGCAGAGGGATGACTGTTGCTGTCCACTACTCTGTTGGGACAAAGCCAGTTCAGAGGCCGTGATTAAATAGAGATCCAAATAGGCCTGATAAGTCCTGATTTAAGCTGTTTAAGAAGCAACCTGGTATATTGTCAGCCCCTACTGAAGCCATGCTTTTAGCTTTAGAGAGTGCAACCTGTTCTTTGGTGGTAATTGGTAGTGGAGTGGTGGATGGCATTTTTGGGCGAGAACTAGGGGTGATAGGACGTGAAATTTGAGCTGAATTTGTCAGCCAGCTGAGTAAGGTGACGGCTTCTACAACTAATTACACACATAACTGGGTGTTGCCCTTAAGACTGCATATTTAACTGAAAAATGCTTTATGGTTATCCTTAGCTTTGGAGGCTATTTTTACCACAAAGTCTGCTTTCAGAGACTTCATTATTTCCCAGATTCACTTGTTTAAAGTAATGAGGGATTTTTTGCTTTGTTGTGCACATTCCCACTTACTTCTTGACAGGATTTTCTTTCATTTGTTGTGCAACCTATGAATACCAGGGGTCCATCAGGGTGGCTTTTGTAGTTTGACCTGGGTGCATTTCAGTCTGGTACTGCCATTTCTATGCAGTTGTTTATACGGTCATACAGGGATTTTGTGTATGCCTCCACATAGGTTTCAGTGTTTTCTGGATTTGGGTGAGCTTGGAAACTAGCTATGCTGTTCTTTAATAGAGGCTAATTTACCTCAGAGAAGTTCTCAAAGTTTTTGAGGTTATGTGGGGGACGTTTCACCTTTATTTCAAGGGAGATCACTGTGATTTGATCTTACCAACGTGGACATCACATGGAGGGGGGGGGGGTGGTGCAGCACTCTCCAAAATTTGTGAGCTCCAGATCTAGGATATTTGTTACCCTAGTTGGGAGTGCAGAATAGCTGCTCCAGGGCATGTGAATTTACAAAGTTAAGAAATCTTTGGGCCTGCATGTTAGTGGTCATGTATGCCTCCTAATTAATGGAGGGGTAGTTAAAATGTGCTATGAGTATGGTATTGTGTTGGATGGTGAGTGATTCTAATAACTTCAGGTGTGATATATGGGTTTCCTGCTTCATGGTGGTGAACCTGTAGCTAGCGAGAATATGGTAATGGATTGTTCCTATACTTAGTTGGACATGCAGTAGGTCAAGCATATCATAGTGTTTGACCAGCCTTGAGGTGTGCTTAGTCTTTTGCTCTTTCCTGTTCAGTGGGTGGTTAGAATGTATGAAAGGCATTATAGCTATGCACTGCCAGAGTACTTTCCATGGCTTTGAACTACTTCGTAGTGAGATGATCAGCTGTCACATCTACCACTCGAGATAGACATACAGTATTGTCAGTAGGTTTGAGAAATACTCTACTTAAAATTAATTTTTATCCAGTTCTTTGTAGTATAAAATCCTTCAACAAAAAAGTTCTGAATAGTAATCTGCAGGTAGAATTGTCATTCATGCATAACACTACATATATAATATATATATATATATATATATATATATATATATATATATATATATATATATACACAATAAAATATAAAAATAAAACGAAATGGAATAACACAAACCATCAAATGTGAAATAAGCTTTTGTTGCTTTATTGTAGTGGAACTTCATCAGATTCTGATGAACTTCCACTACAATAAAGAAATGAAAGCTTATTACACATTTGATGGTTTGTGGGTATTCCATTCCATTTTGTTTTATTTTTATTTTATTTTATTTTATTTAGTTTCGGCCAGTGGAGTTCTAGTTGTATTTAAATTTCTTTGTCTTCGCTCAGGTACGGTTTTGACAATATATATATATATATATATATATATATATATATATATATATATATGTATATATATGTATATATACATACACATTTATTTCTTTCTATCAAAACATCTGATCCATTGCTGGTGTGCCACTCAAACAACCTTCAGTTAAACATTTATACATATGTATATATATATATATATATATATATATATATATATATATTTTTTTTTTTTTTCTTCCTGTTTGAGTTTTACTTACGTACACAGCAGAAATGCTGCCGCTGATGGCAGTACATTAGATGTTCCTTGACTGCTTACACAAACTTGCAAGGATACCCTCAGTGACCTCAAAAAAGCAATGACACACGAAGTCTCAAAGCTGTCATTTCCATCATTTTCTTTGCAGTTGTACACCCTCATTAAGGATTTTGAGATTTGAACCATATAGTCCTCAGCTACTGTCATCCATGACTGGACTGTGGGTTTCTCCTCAGCAAGTTCATTATACGCATTCAGATTAACTGCATTCTAACTAGATTATAGGGATCTGTGCGGTGATAGTTCCTTTGTACTTTTTGCTTGTTTCCATGTTTCAGCCAAAAAAAGTTACCTGCTGGCATTTTTTAGCCTATCCTGGGATCTTAGTCTTGTCGAGTTATTTGCAGCTGTGTGAAGATTGTGTATTACTGCAAGATCTTAGCACTGTTTATACATTATACTATCTCCATAAATAGAATTACTTGTAAAAGCTAGCTGTTTGTATTTTGAACTCCATCTGGGGACCTTAGTCTTGTAGTTTCTTTTGCAGGTGTTGTAGAACTTTGAACTACTGCAAGATCCGAGCCTCATTTAGTCATTTAATAATGCATTGTTGCCATAAACAATGTTACTGGTAAATGTCTGCATAGCCTGGTGCTTTAAACTGTGGTAGAGTTTTAGTAATAACAGGAATGTTGTATATCCTGATCTAGGATTGTATGCCAGTACTTTTACAGAAGTTTTGATTTCAGTGTTATTGCTAGAATCTTATGTTCCTCTTATCATTTACCTTGTTAAGTTGCATTCCAGTGCCTTTCTGTTCCCCTGTTCTTTGTGTCTGCTTCACCGCCCCCCCAGTTAAAAATTAAGTTAAAGTTTCTGAAATTTTAACCTACCTGGGATCATTGACCTCTAGCTCAGAGTCACAGAACTAGACTCTAATATTAGTTTTATTCTATTACATCCCACTCTATCCATCCTGCTTCTTGCAGCTTGACTTTTTCCCAACTCCGACACCCTTTTCCTGTTGTTTCTTTGTTTTTTTTTTAAAGGCTGTGTTGCTGGCCCCTGCCCCTTATGGAAATCTGACTTCCAAAGTCCCTCCCTCCTCTCTTTCATTGCTATTGTCTGCTGTGTAAGCTATTTCAGTACTTTTTCCATCCATTGTTTTCATAAATCCATAATATTTAGTGCCTACCCAGCAAGTCAGTATTGGTAAACCTCCTTTATTACAAATGGTCTCCTACTTTTTTTCCCAGTGCTCCCATCTGCTTGGCACCCTTGCACACTCTGAGAGGACCCTAAAATAATCCTGTTCCTTCCATGGTATTTAAGATTTATTTTTATTATTTTGCATTTCAATTAACTGTTTTAGAGTACTACTGTTTTTTTTTGCTTATTTCTTAATTTACACTTTAAATAATTTTAAAAGTCCCTAATAATTGCAGTCCACTTATCCACATAGTTTAAGTTGTTTTGTGGTAACATTAGACTATCAAACAATCATTTTTGCGTGTTTGCTTTAAGAGGACTGGATATTTCATCTAGCAGGTGGTGGCCTGATCTATATGAGTTGGGAAATGCATGAAAGCTGTAAGCATAGCCGTTTTATTGGCCGAGCCAGTTTCCTGTGTTTTAAGTGTCTGCATAAATGTTAGTATTTGTGCCTGCTGCCCATTGTGTAGCAGTGGTCAGTAGTGCCCTGTATAGAGAAGATACCTAAAAACACATTTTCCCTATAAAATCACCTCTGAAACTATACCTGTAACTCTGAGTGTAGAGCTACTACTTTGTGTGCTGCGTAGCATAATCTAGTTTACTCATTGAGGAGCACTGCCCCTTGAATTTAATACACTGCATAACCTAGTCTGGTCTCTAGCCCCAAAAGCACCCTTAGTCAGCCCACTATTAACCCCTCATGCACCACACCCTTCTAGCTCACCCAGTAAAGGGCCTGACATCATGGTTATGCACTTTCCCAATTTCTCCACAACCAGTTTGGTGGATATGGGTATTGCGAGATAAGACTGTTAAGTCAGCCACACAGAGCAATGGTGGAAAGCAATTATTTACAGGATTAGGACAAGCATCCATATCAAGAGAACATCAGGACAGAGGGGCTGGGGGCTACTATAAAATGAAAAAGAATAGAGAGAGGAAGAAGGTATTTCAATCTTCACTGATTAGTAGTGAACACTTGGGAACTTTGTTGCATCATAACAGTTGCCATATTTTAATACAATCATTTATATATTATGGCTGTCCATTTCCATTTGATTGATCTGATTTATCCCAGCCAAACCGATGGCTATTTATAACTTGTTAAAGATTTTTACAAGAAAGCTTAATTTACCATGCCATTTTCAGAATAGGAATGATATAAATACTGTTTCTAGTAGTACTTTTAATAAGAAAAGTACTTTTAATCCTAATGTCAATCCACTGGTGCAAGTGTTTGAAAAAGCACATGAAAGCACTTGGATAACAGCAGTGGTAATAAAAATGCCAAATTTTGTAATGCTGAAAGAGTAGTTTTGTTGGGCCTGTCCAAAACTCCTTGGTTAGAATCAAAAATACCGATAAAGGGGGAGAGACAGTGATCTTGGATGCTATTCATTATATTTTACACTTTTGACATCCTACAGTATATGGACAAGTATTACATTGTATCAGTTAACACTGCTTATAAAAAATTGATATGCTTTTGGAAGACTGGTTGCCATAAAGAAAATTCACCCAAACTATACACAATTTTCTAAGTAACAACAATCCCCACATTCCTAGCATTCCTATGGTTTGTAAAAACATCAGCACCCGTTTAGACCCGTAGCAGCAGCCGATGGCTTTGAAACAAACCCTTGGAAATGTTTGTTGACAGAACTTTTAAAGTAATTTTTTTAACAAATCCAACCACCTTCTTAAGGTTTCATAGGATTTCCTGGAAAGAATCCAAGATGGTCTATGGGAAGAGCATATTAATTTTCTCACCACTGACATTGTGGACTTATTCTTCAGTATTGTCCTGGATGCTGGGTTAAGTTTGTTCCATGATGTGGTCTTAGATTGTGAATTTTATCACCTGTTGAGATTAACCTGATTATGGATTTGATATTATTTTAAATAACAACTTTCTAGTTTTTAAGGAGAATTTTGCCAGCAGGTTAAGGAAGTGGCAGTGGGTGCAGCATGTACCCCCACGTACACCAATGTGGTGATACAGAGCTGGGAAAAGAATTTTATTTTAATTCTAGATTTGCCCCTAGCTGAAATTTATATTTCAGGTACGTAGAGGATCCAGTTATCTTATGGAAAGATCTACATACATTAATACCTGAGGTTATTGAATTTCTTAATGGACTGATCTATTTCCTTAGTTATGCTTATTCACATGAGGTAGAACAGTTATGTTACCTGGGTATTTATTTATTGAAAGAGAACTGTTTTTTTTTCAAATATTCACAGAAAGCCCACAATTTCTAACCATTGCTTACACTATGCTAATTGTCATCGTTTTACTTGTAAACATGGTTTGGATAAAGGATAGTTTATGAGGTTAGCAAGGATGTTTTCCAGAAAAGATGAGGGATGAGAAACAAAAAAAAAACTAAAGAATATGTTTTTTGAGAGAGGTTATCCGTATGAGTTTATTACAAGGATTAGTACTGAGGTAAGGTTGAAGGATGAGCAAAAAATACAGACTGTTGCATGGTATTGGTCTAACAATGGGTTAGGTCAAAGCAGCTATGATGATGGGCAGATGGGATTCATGAATCAACCCCAGTAGTACTCATTGATAACATGAAATCCTTTGAGAGGGACATGATACTGCAATACAGTCCATATTCAGTATACATTAAAAAGCTTGTAATAACAAACTGAAATATTTTACCTTTTTACTTTTTAATAAAGTGTATGGTGTTTACACTCCAGCTGTGGTTTCTATTTCATTCAACACAGGTGGTGTTTGTAGTATTTTGTTAGTATTTTTTTACTGTCAGTACACATCCTATGTCAAGACAATGTAAGAATTTTCAAATGTTTACTGACAACCATTTAAAAGAAACAAATACAGTATGAAAGAGATGTATATGCACAATGCCTCTGGAGGCAAGACTCTAACATGCAAACACTCATAATAACAATCTGGTTGTCAGAAACACACAAACTACACCAGCCACATGTAGTACATACCCCACACATGTGCCTATTATGCTAAGGAACTTAAATGCAATATTCCCAAATCCCAAAGACTTCCAGTCATTCCACCTGCAACCATTATCCAAATATTATCCTCAGAAAATTCAAAAGCACTCAACAGAAGCAACACCTAACACTGCACATACAGCTACACCCAGTGGACCTTCCACTACCAAACTCATAAGGCAAGCCAATAGACTACCCAGGATTCTAGCCATAGGGAGCACCATTGCATGACATACTGATGCCTCATTCAGTAGACTGAACAAGGAAAAATAACAGTTAGATGCCTGTCTGGGGCCAGGATCTGCCAGGTTACACATGCCCTCAAGTCATTGCACCACAGGTACCACTATGATTCAGTCACAGTCTATGTATGTGTAAATGATATGAGATGTACCTCCTTAGATTATATGAAGAGAGACATTATGGAGATCTTTGACTGTGTGTCAGAGGCTGACATGTGGCCAGCTCTAAGCAGCATTCTACCTTCACCAAGGATGACGCCACAATATGAAATGAAGATGACTTGACTTTAATAATTGGCTTATTTTTTGGTGTCATTCTAGGGAGAATACAATATCTGGCAGTGTAGAAGGACATGGTTAAAAAAACAAAATGATTTGTTAAGGATGGCCTGTATCTGTCCAATTTAGAGTTTCAAATATAGGCTAAAAGGTTATCTTTCCCCATAGAGCCTTTTTAGGCAATGCCAAATTGACATTCCTTCCAACATAGGAAAATATACCTATGGAAATCTAAAGGTGTTACTGCTCAATGCCAGGAGTCTAAACAAGAAGGTCCACTTCCTTTAAGCTCTCCTTACCATGGAAAATGTAGACATCTATACAGTTTCCCCAAGACATGGTTTAAAGCCACATTCCTAAAAGGAGTTACAGTAGTCAGGGATTTGGGGACTCATGCAGATAGTAACTTGGCTTTCAATCAACATGTGCCTAAGTAGTTAGAAAATTGTTCTATGTCACTCAACTTATAACCAAGGGCCACAGCATCCAGATCCATGGAAATCATCGTGCCACTCTACTCAGCTGTCATAAGACACACCATTGAGTATAATGCCCCCTTCGGTATGTACCTGACCAGGCACATGCAACAACTGGAATGTCCACAGAGGTTTCTCACAAAAAGAATACAGGGTATAAACACAATGTCCTATGCATATCACATCAAAGCCACATCTCTATACTTTTTTCCTACATACTGCTGAGAAGCAAGTTATACCTGGCATACAAGGCATCCTTTGATCTGATGAACCTTTTGCATATCAGCAAAATGAGCAGCACCAGAACTATTAGATCTAAGGATTTAAACTTTGCTTGCAACTTAAATAGGACATGTTGGAGGGACAGATGTGTATCTCAGAGAATCCCCATTCTCTGGAATAGGCTTCCCATCTGTGTGAAGTAGAGCCCTTCCCTAACCCTATTCAAGTGTAACCTGGACCAGTAGATGGGAATTGGAAACTCACCCCAATCTGACACCTATGTCTCTGATGGGCTGAGGCAACCTTTAAATAATGTGCTAACTAACATACACCCCCACCTTAAAATAACCTTTAAGGCACAATAACTTGTAGGATAAATTTGGGTCACGTGGCTATGCTTATAATGGTCCCAGTGGTCATTAGCCTAGTATGTATCTATGAACCTTTAGTGTGACTGGGGCAGGAGGCCTAGGCGAGACAGATAGTTCACTGGGAGTGAAGATTAAACTGGAAGTGCAGTCTTCAATAAGAGTCAGTAACCTGGACACACAGAGTAAGGCAGAAGTGTATGGGAGCTCCATCAGAAAACCAGTGACAGGTATGTGTACATGTGTCAGGTATAGTGAAGTTCTAAAACTGCATTATTTGTAGAAATGAACTTGGAGAAAAAGCAAGCTGTGTATTTTAAGTTTGAGAGTTTGTGATACAGTTTTTGCTAAAAAAAAACTGACTGAATTATGCGTGAAGCATGCCATTAAATGAAGAAATGTATTTGAACTGCATATGCTAGTTGAGTTAATGTCCCTAACATACCACATTATATATAACAGTTCTAAATATAACTGCTTGATGATAGTTGCTTGTAACTACTAACTGAAGTACACAAATCATCTAAACACATGTACTTAAAAAGCACTGAGTATCCTGCTATTATTGCAGTAAAACCATTCATAAAGCATATTTTGCAGGTTTGCCTCCCAGACCCCCCCCCACAACTCTTTACATATATATTCTCTTTACAAGATGGCTCATATTTGCAGGATGGACAACATTACAATGTGTCCCTCTTTCTCCAAGATACTACAATCTCAAAGTCTGTAGCAAATTATATATGTCAAACCCACAAACATTGCCACAACTTGTTACAAGCAAAGAAGTACAATGAAACAATGTGTGGCATTCATAGACTGTTAGTACATTCCCAAATACTAAACTTTTCACTAACTAACAATCTTCTGGCTGAAACACAACATGGATAAGTTTCACCAGTACCATAAAACAACAACGGAACAAAGGTAATCTTGTCTATACTCCTTTCCTGGACCTATCTAAAGCTTTCAACATGGTCTCTCATTCCAAACTAATGACCGTACTCTCTCAACTCAAATTACACAACTCCACATTAACATGGTTCAAAGATTATCTCTCAAATTGTCAACAAGCCATAAAAATTGTAAGAATTACCTATCCTCCACCTTCTCCCTGTAAACTTAGGCATTCCACAAGGATCCATCCTTGGACCCCTTCTCTTCACCATGTTCACCAACAACCTACATAAAGCCACAATCCACGCCAGCCTGGTCCAATATGCTGACGATTCTACCCTAATACGCTCTGCCCCTTCACTTCAACAATTACAACAAATCACCCAGGAATCTTTTACAGCAATAGAAAACTGGCTGTCTGACTCACAACTAATACTCAACCCCTAAAAAAAAAACAGTTAATGTTATTCCACCCCTCTAAAGCTACTGATCTGATTCCATTATTTAAAATAACATCATCCAACGATACCCCTATCACACCAGTTGCACAAACTAAACTACTAGGAGTAATCATAGACCACAATATGAAATTTGACAAACATGTAGCTCAAACCATCACAAAAGTTCATAAAAAATAGGTACTCTCTATAGATGCAAAAATGACCTAACCTCCAATAGTAAAGTCATCACTGCAAGAACCCACCTACTCTCCACACTAGTCTGTGCCTCCCCAGCTCTAATCAACCTAAACAATGGTTACCTAAAACTATCTGCTACAACAAAATAGCAAAATTCACCACTGACTCATCGTACAGATCCCAGCATTGCCAATCTCTCAACCAGCTATCCTGGCTAGAATTACCAAACCTACTAACCTTTAACCAACTTACAGTAGCCCACCAAATCCTCTGTCATCCCAAAAAACCCAGCCCTACAAGGACTACTGCACTACTATACCAGCAATCATCCCCTAAGAAGTATCAGCAAAGCACTGGTTGAAATTTCTAAAAGTAAATATAACTCTGGGGACACCCTGTACACTAGTATTGTCACAAAAACATGGAATTCACTTCGTCTAGACATCCGAACATTGGTTAGCATACATAACTTTAAGAACTTTCTTAAGTCCTACTTTTCTAACTCATGGATATGTTCCTGCTCTAGCTCTGGGTAAATCTTACCAATATTCCTGCTCCCACCTCCTGTTATTCATCTCAAAGTTATCTCATAGATAACTACTACCCACCTAATATCAGACAGAATGCATATTAGCATTATTTCTTCTGTGTACCCTTACAATATACTGTGCGTGATAACTGATGTATTTAATATATATATATATATATATATATATATATATATATATATATATATATATATATATATCTATACACACACACACACACACACACACACACACACACACACACACACACATGCACACACACACACACACACACTTACACACACACACACACACACACACACACACACACACACACACACACACACACACACACACACACACACACACACACACACACACACACACACACACACACACACACACACACACACACACACACACTACTGTTTGCATAGTCTCTGTTCATAGGTTCATAGGTTTATACTAGGCTATCTGCCCTAAGGCATTTATAAGCCTAGCCCAAAGTTTTGTGGCTTACGCCACCCCTTATATGAAAAAATACTGTACCCATTAGTTTGTTGTGCCTCTGTCCAGCAGTGACACAGAGATGATTCCCGGGGTAAACCTAGGATCTCCCATCCACAGGTCAAGATTTCTCTTGAACAGAGCCAGCGAGGTGCTCTGCCTCACATGGACCGGGATTTTATTCCACAGCATAGGGAGTCTCTGAGTGATAAATCTATCCCTCTAGCACATCCTATTTATATCCGTGCTAAGGTTTAAGTCACTTGCTCTAGTGGTTTTGGTGGATTTGGATTTTTTGAGGTGGAGCATGTCCATAAATTCCGTGTTGGACATGGCCTTATATGTCAGGCACATGTCACCTCTGAGCAGACGGTATGCGACTGAATAGAGCTGGAGTTTCTTCAATCTGGCAGCATATGACAGATTTTGAAGTCCCTTTATCCTTTTGGTGAGGAACTTTTGGGGTCTCTCCAATTGCTGCAGATTGTGGGTGAGATACATCCCGAATGGGGCATTGTACTCAATCATTGGTCTGATAAGTGAAGAGTACAGGGGAACATTGACCTCACTAGATCTGGATGTGAATCCCTTCATGATCAGGTGGGCAATGTAGAAGGTCTTTCTAACCACTTTAGCAACGTGAGTGTCAAAAGAAAGGCCACTGTCAACCTGGGTCCCCAGGTCCCTGATAACCTCTTCTGTGCTTAGTGGATTGCCACCTATATGGTAGCTTGTGGTTACCTTGTTTTTCCCGAAGGGTATGACTATACATTTTTTGGCGTTTAACTTCAGGCCATGGCTCTGGCACCAGCTATCTGTTTCCGTGAGTCCCTTCTGAAGGATATCCGTGTCTGATGCACTTTCCACTATGGCGCCCAGTTTGCAGTCGTCTGCACAAGCAACACATAAACCACAAAATCAGTGTGCAAAGCAGTCACAGCCCTTAAGGCCAAATACAACACCAAACATACTTTTATCTGTTTTATCTCTTACTTTGTGCAGCTACTAATGTGTGGTGCAGGTGTTACCATTACTTGAAATTTTATATTGCCTGTATAACTCTATTCAATTATTATTGTGTGGCAGTGCAAATGTTACTATTTTACATGTTGTCCATTCTATTACTGTATAGAGGTTTACTACCCGAGCTTCCACTGAAAAAGGGCAACTCTGCCCAGACAAACATTTCCTGGTAAACAAATGTAAAATAAATAAATAAATAAATAAATAAAAATGAAACAGTGGGTGATATTCATAAACTGTTAGTACAATGAAATAATAGGTGGTATTCGTACACTGTTAGTAAAATGAAATAATGGGTGGTAAATTACAGTGAAACAATGGGTGGTATTCATACACTGTTAGTACCGTGAAACAATGGGTGGTATTCATAGACTGTAAGTACAGTGAAACAATGGGTGGCATTCACAGACTGTTAGTACAATGAAAGAATGGGTGGTATTCATACAGAGTTAGTACGATGAAAACATGGGTGGTATTCATAGACCGTTAGTACAATAAAACAATGGGTGGTAATCATACACTGTTAATACAACAAAGCAATAGGTAGTATTCATAGATTGTTAGTATAATGCACAGCACAAACTAGAGTGGGGAGTTGTCATGTGCAGAGTGTGGACAATTTAAAACCAAAATAAATCACACACACACACACACACACACACACACACATATATATATATATATATATTTATATATGGGTCTACTTTGTTTCATTGAAAGCTCATTTCACTGAATTTGAATTCACCTTGACCAAAAGCACAAATTACTGAAAACTCATTTCACTGAAGTGAAGTACTGCCAAGTAAAAGGTATATTCCCTTTTCCCCACTGTAGTGCAATCCTGGAGTTAGCATATATTGTTAAGGGGGTGTGGGGTGCACAGACCCCCACATTGGGGTGTGTGTAGGGGGGGCATAGCCTCCCCTCCTAGTTTGGTTTTATATTATATTTCACAGAGAGCTTCAAAAGAATACCTTTTAAACCATAGACATGCATACTTACAACACCAATGACTAACTCTTTCCAGAAGACAATATATACCTAAACTAAGAGGGCTATGCCCCCCACACCCCTTAACTATATATGAACTTTCAGCAGTTTGGTCAAGGTGATTTGAAATTCAGTGAAATGAGCTTTCAGTGAAATATATATATACAGATATATAGATATATATAAAAAAACAAATCTTCTTTGTGTAATTTTCTCAGCACAATGATGCTATTCCCCATTTACTATATCTATAAGTAGCTCTATGATACTTTACATAGTGAGTTTCTCCAATATTAGGAGTGCAACACTTGTCTTTGAATCATACCCATAGCTTTTATATCTTTATCTGATATTTCACATGTTCCTGTATGTGGTATTAACGGTGCTGGCCAGTATAAATGGGTGTGAGCAGTGTATCATTTTGTTGACTTCACCCACACAAATGAAGAAGGTGGTGACTCACTTATCAACATCCTACAACCTAGTAGATAACTGACCACTTCAGAGTGGACAGTGTTATATTATGGGACCTAGTCAAACCGTGTCACCCACAAATGGAATTGAGGGGTATGCACCTGCTTACATTACTTTGAGCATGCTAGCAAGCCTTAACTCTGACACTGTTCACGTTGCCCATGAATGCTCTTATAGAGCTACTCCTGACCAGTGCTACCATAATGCTGTTCCTGCTATTGTCAGTGTAACTCTTCTTTGTGTAATTTTCTTAAATGATGTCCTTGTAAAATCGCTCTGTGGTGCTCTTCTGTGTTTCCCCCCATATTGTGGGGTTTTCTTGATCTACTGTGCATCTGCATGGGACTTCCTACAGTTATACAGTACATCAGTGCCCTGTAAATGAAGCAATGGGGCAGATCTCCATTACTTTTTCTGTTTTTCTGTTTATTTTTAATAATAAAATCCAGAGACGTCAAACTTATGGGAGAGATGGTGCAGAGAAAATAACAGGATAATCGGGTGCATTTCTCTAGTTTTGTATAATGTACCTGATTATCCTTGTATTTTCTCTGTTCTATCTGTTTTGATCTGTTTTGATCTTTACAAGAAATAGTTTTTTGTAAATGTATTTATTTATTTTTTTAAATTAAAGAAAAGTAGAATTTCCGTAGCATATATATATTAATAGAAGAAAGTCCAGGCGACTGGAATTTTTTTTCATTGGTATTACAATGGGCACGCTGATTGGGCTGACCATTCAGAGTGCTTGTTTTTGAATGTTAATGGCCAGTCATTGCATAATAGTTTTTATACGTTTGTTTTGTATCTAGTCTTTTATTGCACCCAGTTTCTTCTAAAGCAGAATGATTAATGGTAACACATTGAATTGAAAATGGTAGTGTTTTGAATGTTGCATGAATTCCTGCCTTTGCTCATTGTATTTTAAATGTATTTTAATCCTGTGTTATTTTTTTGCAGTGAAACATTGTCAGAAAGTTGTGTCTGCTGGTTTGTGAATCACTTTATAGCAACCTGAAAATTATTCATATTTGTATATATGTGTATGTGGTGTTTGTGTGTGTATCATACCGTTCAAATGTCCAGATTTTCACAGATTGTTCACATTTTCGCCCCATTTTTTGTCTTTTCCTCTTAATATTTGTTGTTTTCCAGCAGTTCACTGAGGACTGAAGTCACTAAATAATAACATGCATTTGAGTTTCAGACTACATATCCTTCAGAAAAATACACAAATCTTGTCATTCTAGCAACTTTCTAAGGTTATAAAAATAATATTTAAAATTTGTCCCTATTTTTGGACCTTTGTTCCCCTATTATTTAAAGCTTGTGTGTGTGTGTGTGTGTGTGTGTGTGTGTGTGTGTGTGTGTGTGTGTGTGTGTGTGTGTGTGTGTGTGTGTGTGTGTGTGTATTAATTAAATCAGTTGTAAACTATTTGACAAAAGGAAAACAAAACTGCATACATAAATAAAACATGTAATAAAAAGTGAGCATGAAGGACACCTAGGTTGAATTTTAAACCTGGAATAAAATAAATTGAGGGCTGTGCCCATATTTACAAAAAGAAAATAGTTAACAGCATAGAACCAATTTGAAACCCGTTCTGAACAAAAAAAAACATGAATATAAATATGGCAATTACTCTATTGTAAAACTTTAGAATGTCTTATGTCAAAATAAAGCATTGCATGTAGCATTAGTATAAGGGAATACAAATAATTTATAGTCAGAAGACTATACCTTTCCTTCACAATGAGGTACATTCAAAAGGGTTTCTGTTGTAAGGAAGGGGGGGCATGCATATACAGAGACACAGGGGTGGGAAAGTAAAGCAGGATGGCTAAAAATGCATGGTTAAGGAAGTGAATGGCAAGCAGGGTGCTAGTGAGGTGCAGCTAAGGAGATATGTCTAAAGTGTAGGGGATAAACCATTATGAAAGTAAGACTGGAAAAGGGAGACATTTGTACAATGGGCTGAAGGAGAGTGCTATGGAAAAGGATGAGTAATAATTCTTATTTAAAGTTAGATTATAAGCATAAGTAAAACTGTCCTAAATATGTTTATAATGCAGGAAATGTAATTTGCTTGGGCCAAAGGACCAGTGAAGAAATAAAAAAAAAAATACATTTATTTTGTGTTATACTTTGCCATAACTGTGTGTAATGTTTGCAAAACATTTAATGGAAATTGGAAAACTGCTGCTTCATGATTTTATTTACTTTGTTTAGCAGGTCATTGAACTGGGTCAGCTGTCCCCCTGTTCTACCTTACTAATGTGTTGTAACCTTAATCCTAACCCTTTCTCTGCCTGTAACCCAATCCTACACCTTACCTTAGTGAAAACCCTTTCTGTAACTTTACCATAGCATAAGACATTTGGATACACACCACACAAATCTACACATGTGCAACACTACGTCGGTCCACTTCACTAGCTCTTATTCTAATCCTAACCTGCAAACACACACATACACTCCACCACTAATGCAGATACTTTTGAATTATTTGAAAGTTTTGACAGTAAAATCCAAACAGCTCAAAACACTGTACTCCATAAAAGAGGGGGTTCAAATGGAGATATGAAATCAGGAAGAAAAAGAGGCTAGTATTGTTGGAATTATAGTAATCCTCAAGTCCTAGTGAGTGCCTTCACATTGTGCAGCCTGTTTTTTTTACAAAATTTTACCAAGACAGCACTGATATACAGACAGTATTTTATATAGCATATATCATGAACAGAGGTAGGTTAAAAAATTAAAATGACAAGTTGGTGCACATGTCCCAGGACTGAAAAAAATAAAAGACAGCGTAGAATCCTCAGGGCACAGAAACATTCCTACAACAGGATTAGGCCAGGCTTGGGGGAAGATGCCACCCCCACCATGCTTTAGAAGGAAATGTAATGCACAAAAAATACAAAAACTGACAGACCAAAAAAAGAGCCAAAAAGATGACAAAGTAGACTATTGAGGATAAGGAAGAAATTAAATATTGTCAATATTTTGCAAGAAGCACAGTATTTCCAAATAGAAGATGCTTAAGAAAGGTTGGTTGAGAGAAAAACTGTTAAAGGCTTCAGAGGGAAATTTATAATCACTAATACAACAGATATAAGAAAGACATTACATAGATGAAGGAACTTTTGGCTGCCTGGAAAAATAAGTGACAGAGAATGGGCAAAAATATAAAGAACAAAATTGAGGGATTTTTGAAAGGTATAAAAAAGAAACATGGACATGTTAAAGAAAAATAGATCTGGTATGGTGTAATATTTATGCAAAGGAGAAAGCCAAGCTAATCAATCCAAGAAAAAGCAGCTGTGAAGATATTTGAAGAGGAATACAAGCAAAGGCTCCCAATACAAAAACTGATAAAACAAAGGGGGAGTGTAGTAAACAGAATTAGTAAAGCAGAAGTTAAACAAATAGAAGTTTAAGTTATGGATTATCTGCGAAGTGGAGTATCAAAAACAGGCAATGCTACAGCACGATGGAATTACAGGCCCCCAAATTAAGGAGCGACACGTGGAAGAGGAGGCAGCATGCAAAGAAGTTTTGAAACATGGCAATGCTCTGGAGCTTTTTGTAGGAGAATGGTATGAATGCCCAGTTGAAGTTGCACAGCAAGAGAAGGAGCAGTTAACAGATGCAACTCCAACACAGGTACTGATGCAGAATGATGGGCCAGTGGGTCCCCATATGAACCAGCAGCATATGAAACAGTATACATTTGAAGAGGATATGCCACGGGAAGATTTTGTGAAACTTTCTGTAGATTACTCACAAGAAACAGGGAGCAAAGAAGACACTCTCAATCCAGAAGAAACTATTTAATGGAAAACCTGCTTGATTTGATGGAGATGGATAAACATATTAAGATAGATGAAAGAAGTACACTGCAGAAAGTAAATAAGACCAAATATGTTAGAAGACCGATAAAACAGAAAAATACAGTAATGAGAACTGTTTGGGATGTCCCATATGGTCTAGCAGTTAGGATTCCTGTTTTTTTTTTTTTTTCAGGTGGTCTGAGTTCAATTCCCAGTATGGGAATGTGCCACTCATTTGAGGAAAAATCGGTTTGGCATAATGTTTAAGGTCTTTGCTTCTAATGCACAAGGTCGAAGGATAAATTCTGACCTCAGGTTGTTAGTTAGACTTAAAATGGTCCTTCAGAGCAGTTAGCCTAGTACTCACTTCCGAACCAATTTTGCAGTATAACAGAAATAAATAGAATATATTATTGTGCAGCTTAACTAATAACAGATAAGCTGTTACCATAAAAACATGCAGTAACAAAGGAAGGGGGCAAAGAAAAGGCCAACACGGAAGCAGCGGGTAGAGGAAACTATAAAGTAATTGAAGATAATAGTCACTGTTAGAAGAATGTAGAAAAGGGAAGAGATCATCAAAATACTTAGTAATAAAAGCAATGCACATTATCAAAACAGATCAAGATTTGTCATATACTATTACCAGTAATAAACTAATAATATTAGCATAGACAGAAAACTGAAAAAAGTTTGTGAATAAAATATAAAGGAAAAGTACAAAATAAGCAATTTATAGAAGACCCAAAAAATTTTATACAGGATTTGGAAACAAAGGAACCAAAACATCAACAAAAAAGGAGGAATTGGCACATGTTGGAAAAGTATTTATGAATAGTCTGTTAACATAACAAAGATGCTGAATTGATAGAAGAATTAAAAGAAATAGTAAGTAGTTCTAATGCAGAGTATATGAAATAGGATGAAGTGATGGACAGAGAAATGTAAAACTTGAGACCCAGACACAGTACCTAACTTCCATCTAAAAGCAGTAAGATTGCTACACAAAGATTTAGCCCTGAATAAGTATTACTTATATGCACATCCTGAATAGGCCTCAAACTAGTTAAAAACAGGAAAAATAATACTACTCCTTAAGACTGAACTTGCAAACCATCCTAAAGAACAATAGACCAATAACTTGCCACCCAGTAATTTACAAGCTGTATACTGGAGCCGATGTATACTTAGTGTGTAGTCATTTAGAAAAAATTTCAACTATGGCAATAAGACAAAAGAGTAACTAAAGAAAGTCATATTTTGCACATATAATTATTGCATTGTAATCCCACATTAAGTTACTGGTTTTATTACTGTTCATCTCCATCTGCCAAATCCTGTCTCTGCTTCATTTCCAATGTACTCTCAATTCTGCTAGTCAACTCTCGTGCTCCCTTCCTTCACTCCAACATTTTTCGGTGAAACACTGCAAAAGTTTTACAGTTACAGTCTCTCTGTGGTCTTTATTACCAGAAGAACAAGAAGCAGAATCTCTTTCTGTTTCACAGCTCACTGTTTGTTGGAGGAACTTTTGTATTTCCTCATTAGCATTTACCTCATCAAAAAATGATTTTGTCCCCTAGGGAAGAATACGTTGTGGACAGATGGGTACAGCAGTTTGAATCTCACACCTGCAGCTCCACATTCCCTGACTAGTGCAATAAATTTGCTTCTCTTCTGCTTGGTGTAGAATGCATAATCATTCATCATAAACCTTCTGCTGTCTCCCACTTTTAGTACTTTGTCCTTCTGCCACAGTTTGGTCAAAATCAACTCCTTCTGCTAAGGAACAAAGGATTGGCTGCTAGATAAAGCCATAATAGAGAATTGTGAAAAGAGTAAGAATCTAAGTGTGGCCTGGCTAGATTACAAACAATCATTTGACAGCATTTCACATTAATGGAAAAAGGAATGCTACTGATGTATAAGATGCACCCTACAATGACCAGGAAACAGTATGCATTTGAGCCTTAACAAAGGAGAAATTATTATCCCAGGGATAACAATTCTAAGGGGATATTCCAGGATGATTTTCTGTCACCACTACTGTTTTGTCTTGCCCATAACCCATTAAGCTATTTACTAAACAAATTAGGCTATGGTTACAATTTGGCTACCAGAAACCAATCTTGTTTAAAGAGATCTCATTGACTTTTTGTGGATGACTTGAAGTTGTATAGTTCATCAGATAAGGTGTTAAAAGCACAGCTACAAATGGTTAAAACTTTCTCAGATCATATAAGAATGTCATTTGGTCTTGGTAAATGTGCAAATCAATATTTAAAATAGGAAAGCTACAGTACCTAGAAAATATGAATTTGGGCTAGGAATGTGATATAAAATAACCTGAGCAGGAAGGAGTGTATAAAGATTTGGGAAGAAAAGAATGATCTGCAATAAAACATGAAAAAATTTGAATGAATCTCAATAAAGAATACTTCAGAAAAATAAATCTAATATTGAAAGTTGCCTTGACAACTGGAAACAAATTCCAAGCTCTAAATAAGTTTGTCTTCCTGTTCTAATTTAAAATTTTGGGAGTGATTGACTGACACCAAAAAGTGCTGGATCAGTTGAACAGGAAAACAAAAAACATGCTTTATGCCTATCAAATGATATATACAAATTAGTGTACACCAAGACTGTATATTATTCACTCTGAAGAAGGTATGAGCCTCCTTGAAATTGCTTACATGTATAGAACTGCAGCCATGGGACTGCATACATATCTGCTGACCTCACCAGATCCAAAGTGAAAGTTTTAAAATATGAGGAAAGACCTAAGATAACATCTTTGCATATATTTTGGTGGGAAGTGGGGATGGAAATCAAGCCAGAAGGAGACATAAATCTGACAGCAACTGAATGTGCCAAAAACAAAAGAAAGAATATAAGAAAAAGGATCAAATGATAAGGAAAGAAAAAGTGGAAAATGAATAAATATAGAGGCAAGTATGGGGATTTCTTGGAACAACCTTATGTTGACTAATAGGTTCATAGGTTCATAGGTTCATACTAGGCTATCTGCCCTAGGGCATTTATAAGCCTAGCCAGAGTGTGTTTGGCTTTCGCCACCCATTTTAAATTAATTTTGCTATGCCCTTTTTCGAGGTTAGTATACTGTGCCTCTGTCTAACAGTGACACAGAAGTGATACCCGGGGTAAACCTACGATCTCCCATCCACTTATCAAGATTCCTCTTGAAGAGAGTCAATGAGGGACTCTGCATAACCTGGACTGGGATTTTATTCCAGAGTGAAGGGAGCCTCTGAGTTATGAATCTGTCCCTCCAGCATGTCCTATTTATTTCAGTGCTGAGGTTCAAGTCTCTTGAGTGTGTAGCTCGATGGGATTTGGATTTTCTGAGGTGCAGCATGTCCATTAATTCTGGGTTGGACATGGCTTTATATGTCAGGCACAGATCGCCTCTGAGCAGGCGGTATGCCACTGCGTAGAGCTGGAGTTTCTTTAACTGGGCAGCATATGGCATCTGTTTGAGCCCTATGATCCTCTTGGTGAGGTACTTTTGGGGTCTTTCCAGTTGCTGCAGGTGTCTGGTAAGGTACATCCCAAAAGGGGCATTGTACTCAATTATGGGCCTGATGAGGGATGAGTAAAGAGGCACGATGACCTCCCCTGATCTAGATGTGAATCCCTTCATGATTAGGTGGGCTATATAAAATGTTTTTCTAACCACTTTGGCCACGTGGTTGTCAAATGAGAGATTGCTATCAACTTGGGTCCCTAATTACTTCTTCTGTACTTAATGGATTACCACCTATGTGGTAATTTGGGGGCACTTTGTTTTTGCCAAAGGGGATGACTATATACTTTTTGGCGTTTAGCTTGAGGCCATGGCTCTGGCACCAGTTGTCTGTTTCTATGAGGCCCTTTTGGAGGATGCTTGTGTCGGCTGGAGTGTTGATTATGGCGCCCAGTTTGCAGTCATCTGCGAACTTAGTCAGCCACAGTCCTTCCGTGTTGGCCTGTACCTCCGAGACATATATACCGAACAAGAGAGGTCTCAGGACTGAGCCTTGTGGGACACCACTTGTAACTGGTTTGAAGTCTGACATGGCTCCAGCAATTCTAACCATGTGGGTTCTGTCCTTGAGCCAGTTTGCAACCCATCTAGTGACATAGGGGTTTATATTTAAGCTGGTGAACTTATCTATAATGCCCGAGTGGGGTATTGTATCGAAGGCTTTTGCGAGGTCCAGGTAGGCTGTGTGGACCACCTTCCCCTCGTCAATGGCCTTGGTGACTGTTTCAAAGAAATCAACCAGGTTTAAGAGGCAGGATCTGCCCTTAACAAAGCCGAACTGGGTAGGATCCAGTGTCTGTAGGTCCCCAATATCTTTATTTATGAGGTCCATGATGATCCTTTCCATAGCTTTGCAGACCAAGCTAGTCAGGCTTATGGGCGATAGTTTCCAGGATCCATTGAGGCACCACCTTTGTGGAGAGGGACCACTGTTGCTGTACGCCACTCTTTGGATACATATCCTGTAGTAAGGCTGAGATTGAACAGTAGTTTTATGTTTGGGTTTAGCTCTTCTTGGAGTTCATGTAGGACACAGCCCGGGACACCGTCTGGTCCCATTGATGCTGTGTTTTTTGCTTTGGAGAGGGCAGCTCTTACCTGAGCATCTGAGATGTCAGGGGGGCAGCACTCTGCTGGGATAGATATTTGCCCTTTTGGTGGGGAGTTTGCGCTGAACTTGTCAGCTAGGATGTTGGCAATGTCTGTGGGTTCGGTGTATATTTTGTCATTTTGGACTAATTCTGAGCATATCTGGGAATTCCCACCCAGGTTCCTAACATAACTAAATAAAGCCTTGTGATTATCCTTCGTGTCCTGTGCAATTTTTCTCTCGAAGCTGGCCTTAGATGATTTTATGAGTGCCCATAGTTTTTGCTACTGCTGATCAGAGATGCCTTCCCTTTTTGGGATTTTGCTCTATCATGTAGTAGCTTCCTCCTTCTATTGTATAGTTTGTTTATGGCTGGGGTCCACCAGACAGGACATTTGCCTTTGGAGGATTGGGTCTTGGTTTTATTTGGGATTGCATGATCCATGCATTCCTGAAGGTGTTCATAGAATGTGTTTATAAAGGATTCTGCGGTCTGGGCAATATTTTTCACAGGCCCGGGGGCTTTGAAGGATTCCACCTCGGTTTTGAGGAGTGTGAAATTTGCTTTAGAGAAGTTTTTCACTGTGGTTTTCAGGGCAGGGGGTGGAGTCGGGATGTGAATATCCAGTGAGATTATATTCCAAAGCACAAAAGAGGCACACCACGATGATTCTTCAGGTTTTAATGAAAAATTAAAACATCCAACGAACAGCTGTAGAAAAAAGTGAACGCTTTCACGTTTTAACAAACGCTTCTTCAGACTTAAAATACATCTAAAATAATGTGTACTTATATACTCACAATTAATTGAATAATTGAAACAATTAAAATGATTCAAAATACACCACAGTCATCCCTATTTAAAGGTATATTGCTACATTAATAGCTTATATATTGTTTTATGCTTTATCTTATGACTGTGTATGTAATATTCATATGCAAAGCATATCTATTAAAATTAGACATTTAAAAATGACTAATACATAACAATAATAATATAATAAGAGCATATTTATAGTAAATAACTTCAGGGCAAACTAAAAATTGTTATCCCACGTTTAACTCTGTCACATAAAACAAAATTGAATTCATCACTTCAGTGCTATAGCAGGATAAAAAAATCACTATGCATGTATATATATCCATCCATTTATGTTAAAAGCACATATATAAAGATATATGACATATATAAACTAAATAGACTTACTTACTATAAAACATAGATATTAGTGTCTATAAGGTTTCCCTTTCAGAAAAGGTTTAAGTGTTATTTTATCATTAAGGCCGTGACCTCTATGTGCTTGTAGCCTTAATATCCATTTATTTTCCTTCTCTTCAGTTAGGTTTTTTATATCACCTAGTCTATCTGTCTTATTAACCAACTCAAGTACTTGAAAAATGAATTTATGCTTGGATCCCAGATTCAATACATGTCTGGCTAAAGCATTTCTGTCATCCTCTCTATTAATGGCATATATATGCTCCCTGATTCTCTCTCGTAACGTTCTATTGGTTTTTCCTATATAGAATGATTTATATAATAGACACTTTGCCAAATATATTGACAACAGATGGAAGCAAGACTTTTAATATAGCATCAAATATGGAAATATTGCAACTAACTAGAAGAATAGAAAATAATTTTCACAAGCTAAAAACATACAATGGCAGAGGCAGCACATGGAGGCGTGCCTCAGTTTTAAAATAGTCCCAAGGGGATTAAGAATTCTTAAGATGCTGACTTTTGGCACGACATACCCTGACTTGTTAGGGAAATGGCAGAAACTGAACCTAGAAACCAGTTATGGGTATATCAAATTGTTAATAGAACAATATATGTTGATAGAGATAAATTTAATAGAAGATATCAATGAGATCGAAAAGAAGTTAAGAATTCTTCTCGATTCGAATGGGATAGAAAACTTCTTTAAAGATCTGACTACTTCTATGAAAATACTTGACAATAAGTTAAAATCAGACAAGATGAAAAAACTTGAGAGAGACTATAACGATTTCAGGAGAGGCCAGATATTTTCTTGGCCGAGAGAGAACGTTTGGAAGAATAACAATGCCATATCCAAAAGAGCTATGGGCAATGATATAACTGAAAGACCAGTGAGAAGAAAAGAAACCATGAATATTCATGAGAATGGAGAGATAGACACACCTACTACGCTGATGTCATCTGGAAGCGTTACTAATGGCTCCATTAGCTTGAACGCTATTCCTAAATCAAGAATGGTTACCACTTGCGCCACAGTAAATATGGAGAAGAATACAATCAATGGGACTGATATTAATCCATCCTTTCACGATAGAACAATGGAATTACCAACAGCGGAGGTAGAAGCGAATGCTGATGTCCGCCCGAAATTGAGAGACACTAGAGGTACGAATAAAACTATTACCAATGGCTGCATTTCGTATGATGACAACAGTCTGATAGAGAATGAAGACAATCACTCTTTTCCCTTCCCCATACAGGCTATAGGGAAACAAGCATGGTCACCATACAACAGAGTGAAGAAAAGGAAGAACTCGGAAGAGAGGCTCGAATTCCAGAAGAAGGTACTGCGTCCAATACAGAGAGATTGACTGTGAATATTTCCAGGTATGAACTAAATGAGAATGAACTTTCCCTACTTGATAAAGGTTTATCTTTCATACCTGCTGCTAGTGCTGACATTACTGATGTTATTATAGATGTTAAAACGTTTGTCAGGAATTTAGGCTTGAAATTATTGTTTACAGACAATGGAAATGTAGACGACGTGAATGTTTTTAAAAAAACATCAACGTTTATGCCACAGTTATGCCCTGCACTTGAAGCTTTTGAGAAAGCTTGTGAAAGGGATTTATTAGCTAGTAATATGACTAATAGTAAACCTGAGTTTTATAACTTAACTCATGCTGAACGTGAAGCACTAAGAAGTTTACAAAATAATGATGATATTGTCATTAGACAAGCTGATAAAGGGGGCTCAGTAGTTGTATTAGATAGGACAACATATAACATGAAAATGAAAGATTTATTGAAAGAAACAGACACTTATCAATGTTTGAATGCTGTGACTTTAGATAAAGTGATTAAAAATGTTCCTGAGATGCTATATGACTTCTTGCTATGTAATATAATAGATGAAAATCTGTATAAGTATTTTTTAGTTGATAAACCAGTTATTCCAACATTTAGAGGTTTACCGAAGATACATAAAAATTTATATGACCCTCCAATGAGACCTATTGTATCAGGTAAAGGCTGGGCCACTGAGCCTATGTCTATCTATCTAGAGAAACAATTCAAACCGATAGTGAACAAGAATGAATCCATAATTAAGGATACAGAGGAGTTCTTATACAGCTATGCAGAATATTTGCACTCATATAGTGATTATACCAGTGATTTACTGGTTACTTTAGATGTGGTTTTCCTTTTTACATCTATACCTAATCAGGTAGGGATAGAGTATGTGAGGTTGCTACTACTGGAAAATAACATACCCAACAATCAGGTCATACAATGGATGCTTATTCTAGAATTAGTACTTGAGAATAATGTTTTCTTATATAATAATAAGTATTACTTACAGCAAAAGGGTGTAGCGATGGGCACACCTTGTGCTAATTCGTATGCAAACCTTGTAATGGCATACTGGAAAACAACTTATGTTTTAGGAAATGCACTTTTTAGAGAAAATATCAAGCTGTACAAACGTTTTGTGGATGATGTGTTTCTCTTGTGGGGTGGCACACTTGAAGAATTGGATCTGTTTATAATTTATATAAATGAACCACTGATTTTTTGAAATTTGAATGCTCCAAATCATTTGATAGGATAGAATTCTTGGATGTTCTCATTAGTAAAGATAAGAACACAGTTAATACAGATCTATTTAGAAAACCTTGTCGGAAAAATAATTTATTGCACTATAACAGTATGCACCCCAGGCACCTTTATTCTAACATGGTTAAAGGTCAGACATTAAGGGTCTCCAGGTTAGTAACAGATGATATAAAACATCAAGAACAATGTGAGACATTAAGAGAAGAATTTATAAACAGAGGATATGACAAACAAGTATTGAATAAAGTTTTTCAAGATAATTCCCTGGAAAGAGAGGGTAGGGGTAGACCATTTCTACATAGAACCAGTGGAGATGGTAATAGGACAAAAAGAACTAAGATAGGAACAGCTAAGAATATAATAGTGATACCTTTCACCAATAGAAATAATACCATTAGAAATATTTTAACTAACAATTGGGGAATGTTATTGGTAGATGACAGGCTGAAAGACATTATAAGCGATAGGCCTGATATCACATATAAGAACATGAAATCCCTTAAGAGGTTACTTTGTTATGAAAATAACATAAAGGCAGCTCCTTTAACACAAAGGAAAGGTACGTTCCCATGTAGACACTGTAATCAATGTAGTTATATAGCAAAGGAAAATAGTTTCATACATCCTGATAATGGTAATAACTTTAAGTTTGATAGATATGCTGACTGTAGATACAGAGACCTGATATATTTGGCAAAGTATCTATTATGTAAATCATTCTATATAGAAAAAAACAATAGAACGTTACGAGAGAGAATCAGGGACAATATATATGCCATTAATAGAGAGGATGACAGAAATGCTTTAGCCAGACATGTATTGAATCTGGGATCCAAGCATAAATTCGTTTTTCAAGTACTTGAGTTGGTTAATAAGACAGATAGACTAGGTGATATAAAAAACCTAACTGAAGAGAAGGAAAATAAATGGATATTAAGGCTACAAGCACATAGAGGTCACGGCCTTAATGATAAAATAACACTTAAACCTTTTCTGAAAGGGAAACCTTATAGACACTAATATCTATGTTTTATAGTAAGTAAGTCTATTTAGTTTATATATGTCATATATATTTATATATGTGCTTTTAACATAAATGGATGGATATATATACATGCATAGTGATTTTTTTATCCTGCTATAGCACTGAAGTGATGAATTTAATTTTGTTTTATGTGACAGAGTTAAACGTGGGATAACAATTTTTAGTTTGCCCTGAAGTTATTTACTATAAATATGTTCTTATTATATTATTATTGTTATATATTAGTCATTTTTAAATGTCTAATTTTAATAGATATGCTTTGCATATGAATATTACATACACAGTCAGAAGATAAAGCATAAAACAATATATAAGCTATTAATGTAGCAATATACCTTTAAATAGGGATGACTGTGGTGTATTTTGAATCATTTTAATTGTTTCAATTATTCAATTAATTGTGAGTATATAAGTACACATTATTTTAGATGTATTTTAAGTCTGAAGAAGCGTTTGTTAAAACGTGAAAGCGCTCACTTTTTTCTACAGCTGTTCGTTGGATGTTTTAATTTTTCATTAAAACCTGAAGAATCATCGTGGTGTGCTTTGGAATATATACAGGATTTTTCTTCAGAGACACTTTATCCAGTACTGGTTTGTTTTTTGCTGAATATCCAGTGAGATTAGTTTATGGTCTGATCTTACCAGTGAGGGTTACACTTCTGGTCTGGAGCATGGAGTCCCCATGTTGGTGATGATCAGGTCCAGTATGTTTTCCCCTCTTGTGGGAGTGGTAACAAGTTGTTCCATAGCATTTGAGTTTATAAATTCTAGGAACCTTTGAGCTAGGGTGTTGGAGCTAGAGTAATGCTCCCAGTCTATATTTGGGTAGTTGAAGTCGCCCAATATAATGGTGTTTGGAGAGACCTTCATATTTTCCAGTGTTCTCAGGAAGGCTGAGTGAGGTTCCTGGGTTTGGGAGGGTGGTCTGTAGCAGGCTATAAACTGGAAGGCAGTTTTACCCACTGTTAGTTGCACATGGATAGTCTCTGATGCTTCGTGCTGTGCCACCAACCTGGAGGTGTGGGTATCTTTGACGAATATTGATACTCCCCCTCCTTTTGTGGTACGGTCCAAGTTTTGGGGCCAAAAAGCATATTATGAGGTATAACCTGGTAGTGTTGGGGTGCTCTCGGGAGCCTTGAACCAGGTTTCTGTTACTGCACAGATATCAATGTTCTCCATGCTAAGGAGAGTTTCGAGTGCGTGCATCTTGAGGTTTAGACTTCTGGCATTGAGTAGCTTTACTCTTAGTTTCTTATCCCTTGTGATACCTATGGAGGTGGGTTTGTCTTTTGAGCCTTGCCTAAAAAAGGCACTATGGGGGTAGCAAGAGCCTTTGCCAATAACCGAAAGCCCAGGGGTGACAGGTGCAAGCCATCCCTAGTGAAACATTGTGGCTTGTCAAGCATGTCATCCCAGGCTGACAGGCATTGGATCCCCTTTGAATGACACCAATACTTAAGCCAATTGTTGAAATTGATCATCTTGTCTTCATATTGTGGCATCATTCTTGGTGAGGGTAAGATGCTACTCAAGGTCAGGGTCATACCGGCCTGGGCTACATGCTCAGAGAGCTCCTCTATGTCTCTTTTCATGTAGTCCAGGGAGGTACATCTCAGGTCATTCACACCAGCATGGACAATGACTGAGTCATATTTGTACTTGTCTTGGCGTGACCTGAGTGCTTGTGTTATGTGGCGGATCCTAGCGCCCGACAGGCAGCTCACCGTGACCTTCTCCTTGTTCAGCCTGGTGAGCGGGACGTCAGTGTGCCTGACAATAGAGTCACCTATTACAAGTGTATCAGGTGTGTTGTTTAGCCTTAAGGGCTGTGACTGTTCGGCACACTGGCTTTGTGAGCTATGTGTTGCACATGTTTTGTTTTGGGGTAGCGGTTGCTTGGGTGTCTGCTTTGGAGGTCTCTGCTGCTTAGGCAGATTTTTATTTAGAGCCTCCGAGTATGTTTTTGTGTGTTTATGTGTTTATGTGTTTGGTTTGCTGTCATGGTAGGTCTATGTGAGACTGGAATTGTAGTGAGTGTGGTTTCCTTCTCCTCCTGACTGGTTTCGCCAGTACTGAGTTGAGAGAGCTTAACCTCCAGTATGGCTATATGGTTGCATCTCTCACATGTGTTGGAATTTGTTGGGAGGAGGAGAGGGTTGTCTGTGTACATGAGGGAGTTGTAACATTGCCTCAAGATTCCCAGATTCACCAGCTGGACCAGAGAGGAGATTGACAACTGACCTTTGGACATGCTAGAATAGTATTGGAATTCCTTTATAATTGAAAAAAAGGGCCAATGGGGAACGAGGTACTCAAGGGGAGTTTGTGAGGGTGTAGTGCTTTTAATATTTTAGTGCTGACTTATATAATTGCTTTAGTGAGCAAGTGCCAGGTAACTTAAATGCAATGTGTTTCAGGTAACTTAAATGCAAAAATGACAAACAGTAACTTTCTTTCAAGTGAAACAAGGAAATAAGTGCAGTAAGCAATGCAGATATCACTAGGGATCCACAGAAGCACTGAAAAGCCATGTTTTAGGTGGAATTAGCGTTTCAGGGAAATAACAAGCAAACAAACAAGCAGCATACAAATAAAGCTGGAATCAGCAGGCCTGGATCTAGTCTATGCTATAGCAAACAAGGTGTACCAATTTCAGTAAGAAACAGTTCAAATATGCAGGCACTACAAGCCTTTAACCAGAAATTCCCAGCTCAGAAGGGCAGATTCCAGCCTCTCCTCCCACAATAGTGCAGACCACGAACCTTCTTAATGTAAAATAACTGGCCTGAAGCCCAAGTGCTTAAACCAGAACTAATACACTTTTAGAATAACAGACACTGAGCCCTCAATCAGCAGTTCACAACTTAGAAGGATGTAAGCTACCTGTCCTGCCACCACAGTGCAGGCCACAAACCTTCCTAATGTAAAACAACTGGTCTGAAGTCCAATTGCTTAATCCAAAAGACTTAGAATGATAGCTACACTTTAATCAAGTTACTACCAAGCAGTAATAAATACAATTGAATACTTTACAGAATGCCTGGATTAGTGCTCAAGTTATACAAACAAAGCTAGATTCAGCATGCCTGGATCTAGTCTATGCTACAGCAAACAAGGTGTACCAATTTCAGTAAGAAGCAGTTCAGATATGCAGGCACTATAAGCCTTTAACCAGAAATTCCCAGCTCAGAAGGGCAGAGTCCAGCCTCTCCTCCCACAAGAGTGCAGACCACGAACCCTTTTAATGTAAAATAACTGGCCTGAAGCCCAAGTGCTTAAACCAGAATTAATACACTTTTAGAATAATAGACACTGAGCCCTCAGTCTGCAGTTCCCAACTTAGAAGGATGTAAGCTACCTGTTCTGCCACTACAGTGCAGACCACAAACCTTCTTAATGTAAAACAACTGGCGTGAAGCCCAAGTGCTTAAACCAGAATTAATATTTTAGAATAACAGACACTGAGCCCTCAATCAGCATTTCCCAACTTAGAAGGATGTAAGCTACCTGTCCTGCCACCACAGTGCAGGCCACAAACCTTCCTAATGTAAAACAACTGGTCTGAAGCCCAAGTGCTTAAACTAAAAGGTTTAGAATGAGTTACACCAAGCAGTAATAAATACAACTGAGTACTTTTAAGATGACGCAAAAGCAAAATAAAGTAGGAAGAAACACAAATACAGTAAAAGCAGATTTTTTTTTTTTTTTTTTTGAGTGAGCAAATGAAATGGGCCCAGGAGTTACAGGACAGAAACAAGTGCAAATGCAGGCCTTCAAATCAGAAATTTGAAAGATAAGTTAATTCTTTTATTTGATATTAAATATTTTGTTTTTCCACTTCCCTCCACGCTTATTTTGTTGTGATTTACATTTACCCTTTGTGGCTTGAGCGTTTACTCAGATATTGGCTGGACTGCTTGTTTTTACTTAGAAATTTGAAAGAGATGGAAGACCACCCAAACGGCCAATAACTACAAATTCTGGGCCAGAACCACTCCTTATGTGGTAGACAGGTTACCTAGTGCTTACCACTCCCACTGATAAGCTAGAAGGCTTCCCTCCAACACAGAAAGGCTTGGGGGCTCAGAAGCTTACAAATAGTCCTGGATACAGCAAATCTGTATCTTGAACACTAATTACAGGAAAGGTAGGAAAAAGGCTTACAATTTTTTTTTCCAGAAAAGTAGCAAAAACAGTAGTAAAACAATTCACATGCAGTGCAAGCTGGCACACTTGAGTATGTAGCAATATTAGTCCACACACAGTTTGAAAAAAATGTAATTAAATTAAAAAGGACTAAAAGCAAGTGCAGAAAGGGTTTATTAGGTAGAATGCGGTAAAGAGATGGGACTGGGGGAGTGTCCTAGATCAAATCTACAGTGGGGCGGGCACTGCAAAAGCCACCAAATCTAAACTACTACCAGAACAGGGAGGGGGGGTGGTGAAAAGTTTAACAGAGATGTGAGGAATCAGAGTGCAAATTATAAAACCCAAAAAATATATACTGATCTCTGTATATTTGCAGAACACTAAGACAACAGATATCTAAGCAACAATTTAGCTCTATAATACAGAATAATACAGAAAAATATACTCAGCTCTATATATTTGCAGAAAGTCTTGTAAGGCTGTTCCACTTTAAATGCAGACTGCTGCTATTAACAGTTCAAATTAAGGGAATCTTGAGTTAACAACATACAAGCAATAGAAACCACAATGAGGGGGGGGAAGAAAGTTTCAACAGAGATGTGAGGAATCAGAGTGCAAATTATAAAACCCAAAAAATATATACTGATCTCTGTGTATTTGCAGAACACTAAGACAACAGATATCTAAGCAACAATTTAGCTCTATAATACAGAATAATACAGAAAAATATACTCAGCTGTATATATTTGCAGAAAGTCTTGTAAGGCTGTTCCACTTTCTTATGAAGCAAGAATGGTTAAGAAGAGGTGAACTGAAACCAAAAGATGAAAGGCTGATAATGGCAACCCAGGATAGGGGTGTAAACATGCATTGTTTTACAATGTCCATTGAACACGTGAGAGAGACAGACAAATGCAGGTTGTGTAACAAAGAACCGGAAACAGTTGCGCATCTTGCTGCCGGATATGATACACTTATGGCAGAGGGCCTGCACAATGAAAGGCACAATAATGTGGCAAGACTGTTGCATTGGGGATTGTGCAAACATTACAATATAGAAGTAACTGAGAAGTACTGGAAATCGAACCACAAAGCATTATAGTGAATGCTGGAGTTTATATCACACTGGATCACCCATTGCCAACAGTTCAAAATAGATGAGAGGAAACCAGATATAATAGTCCACAAAAAAAAAATAAACAAAAGTAGCACTGATCATTGAAATTTCTATACCCAGTGATTAAACTGTCTTACTTACAGAGATTCACAAAGTCATAATATGCCAGGATTTGCAGGCAGAAACATGAGCAATGTGGAAGAAGGATACCCATACAGTTCCAGTAGTAGTTTGAACAACAGGAATAATAAAAAAGAATTTACAGTTTTACAGAGATATGCTACCAGTACATGTAACCCTGTATAAACTGCAGAAAGAGGCTATTTTGGGCACATTGCAGTTGCTGAAAAGAGCACTTTGGCTAACATGAAAGACTGAAGCAATACTAATTTCATGAACTTTAATTATACCCTGAAGCAGGAATGGGGTCCATGCACGTCATGGTATTATAAACTCAAAAGATTTGGAGAATTTAAACCAAGTAGAAAATAGTTACACTTTGCTATAACTGAGTATAATGTTTACAAAAGATCATTCAGAACTTGGAAAGCTGCCATTATTTACTTTGTTTAACAGGTCGGTGAAAAAAAGCTATATATACACACACATATATATATATATATATATATATATATATATATATATATATATATACACACACACACACACACACACACACACAATGTGGGTATGTATATATATATATATCTATGGGTCTACTGCAAATGGTCGAATTCCCATAATCTCGAACTTCATATGGCCGACCCCATATGATCGAGTTTGTGAAAGCTCAACCGGGCTGCATGGAGGTCTGCATACAGCACATAACGGGAATATTTCCCATTACTGCACTGTAGTGTGATCTCGGAGTTGGTATATTTAAGTGGGGGGGGGGTGCAGATTTTATCAATATTTCTTTTGTTTTTTTACCGGTTCGGAAAACCAGCTTTTGCGATAATGCACTTTTGCGGTAGTGCAGTTTTGCTCTTATAGGTGTCGATGTTGCTTGTTCGAGATTCTGGGATTTCGAGCAAGCAACATCGACCCATATATATATATTATATCTGTATATATATATATATATATATATATATATTTATATATATATATATATATATATATATATATATATATATATAAACTTTCTCATCTATTTTTGTGGATGACTTAAAACTCTATAATTCATCAGATGAAGATTTGAAGCTATGACAAGAAATCTTTAAAACTTTCACAGATGACATAAGAATGACATTTGGTTTGATAAATATGCAAAAACAACATTTAAATCAGGAAAGCTACAGCACTAAGAAAATATCAACAAGGGACAGGAATGAGATGCAAAAGGATCTTCAGCAGGAGGGAATATATAAATATTTGGGAATATGTGACGTATCAGAAATAAAACATGAACAAATGGGAATAAATCTCAGTAAGGAATACATCAGATAATTAAATCTAATATTGAAAACTGCCTTGACATCTAGAAATAAAGTCCAAGCTATAAATCGATTTGCTCTTCCTGTTTTAACGTATAGTTTTGGTGTGATTGACTGGCCCCAAAATTATTGGATCAATTGCATGTGAAAACAACAACAAAATATGTTTCATGCCTATTAATTGGTATATAAGAATCAGTTTGTAACAAGATTACATATCCCTCCCTCTGAAGAAGGTATGGGCCTCCTTGAAATTTATTACATGTATGATCTGCAAAAATGGGACTACATATATCTCTTCAGATGCAAACATACTCTTCCTGTCCTCATGTTTTAAAACTTTCACTAAGATGACATCTTTGCTTACTTAATAGAAACATTTCAGTGTCAAGCAGGCATGGAAATCAAACCAGAAGTAGACAAAAATCAGACAGCAACTGCATGTGATAAAATAACAAAAGAAAGAATATAAGGAGGAGGATCAGATGAGAAGGAAAAAAATGTGGAAAATGCAAAGCAAGCACAGAGACCTCCTTGGAACAACCTCATGTCGACCAAAATTTGACTCAGGTATGGGTAAGAAGAGGTGAATTGAAACCAAACAATGAAAGCTTAATAATGGCCAACCAGGACAGTTTACTACATACACACTGGTTTACAAAATCAGTTGAAAAAGTGGAAGAAACAAATGCGGAATCAGATACAGTAGTCCATGAAAACGGACAAAAGTAATATTGATCACTGAATTTGCTACATCCAGTGATTGTAGTGGCTTATGTAAAGAGAGCGGCGGTAGCTTTGTTAGACAAAAGAGCCAAGGAGACAGAGTAGCATATCTTATAAATACACAGCTAAAAATAAATGACACTGTCCTCTAAGGCATGTTACAGTTATCAACAATTTATTACCAGCATGGATGGTCCAGAAAAACAATCCCACTGATCAAATATTAGGCTTTCTATGCTAGCCAACAAAATAAAAATGGAGGTATCCTAAAATCCCCAGACTGTTTAATGCCATCCGGGTTGAGAACACGAGTGATTTGAGAATCAGACTAGTTCACAGTGCTGTAACATCACACTTACAAAATTCCCCCATTATACATTATTGTAATACTTTTGTTTTAAAAAAAAAGGTTATTCTAATAAGACCATGGAAACAAAATGGCAATTTAGATGTTCTATCAGATGTATGGCTGTAATGATCTCTTCAGGAATGGTCCAAAAGAGAGATCAGGTCATTATAAAAAATGTCCAGTTGCTACACAAAACCAGGGCAAACTTCAGCCATTTTTGAAGAACAAGTCTGACAGTGGGAACAACATATTATTATCACTGATTTACAAAGGGGTGAATAAATGTACATAATATTTTACAATCATGCTATATATGTGTGGACTAAACTGATTTTTTCAGTAGAAGCTGGCCATCTACATCAGTCCATATATACCAGTATGAGTCATTCATTAAGAGGATGCCACGCTGGTACGGCGGTAGCATTGTTACCTCACAGCAAGAGGTTCTCCTGTTCGATTCTCGGCTGGGCTTGGGAGTGCCTTCTGTGTGGAGTCTGCATGTCCTCCCCGCGGTTGGGTAGCGTTCGAAAGACATCCGTGCGTAAATGGGTGTGCCTTTGTTGAAGGTTGGGCATCGAGCTGGCACCTCAGCATTTCATAAAAATCAACTGCCAATCATTAGCAGACCGGAGTTCCGCTGTGGTGACCCCTTACTGGGAAAAGCCGAAAGGCAAACAACAACATGAATCATTCATTAAAATGTACATAAACTGGTGAACCTAGAGTTTTATATATATTTAATTAAAAGCAGAAACCCAGGAATTAGTATACATATCATCAGTGAGTAGCAAGTGCTAAGTAATCTGATATTCTTACATAATGAATAAACAACAACCTATCAGCTATCCACTTTTAATACTTTCCAGGGAAGAGTGTCGAACTTTATTGTATGAGAGCTTTCTTGGGTTTGTTCAAAACAATGAACAACAAAATTAAATTTATGCACTATATAAATTATATGGGCCCTTTTAGCTTACAGTGTGAAGTCAGTTATGGGGAATACATAGAGTTACTGACCACTTACTGACCATTAAAATGCACTTTGCTATGACCTGTGAACTAGACCAAAGTGCTTAATGTGCAAAACTGTGAAGTAGGTGTCTTGGGTTTGAATCCTAATGTTCTCTATTTACTTAATGTCTCACCCTGAGTGAACCCCAGCAGTTTTTGTCATCCTACATACTTTTGTAAGAGGAACATTAGAGTTTCTCAGAGAAAAAGTCAACCAGTATAGTTCCTTCAAATGTAACTGTCTGCAAAGGCTACTGACTCTTGTTTGTATCTGACCATTTACTGCTTATCTAGCTAATCACTATGGAGTATATTAGCAGTGTGAATACTTATGTACCCAACCAATATGAGTCAACCTACAGGATGGCAGTATGTGTGTTTAACATAACTAGTGAATTAGTGTGACAGTTTAAGGAATTGCAGATTGTATACGAGTATGTGTGAGTTCACTCCTTCATGAAAAGACTTTAGTTCATGTTACTGGCTGAGCTGTTAAGAGGAGGTTGTTCCAGTGTGTCTGTTTGTGCCTCTAGGTATGTGTGTGTTGGTGCTGAGCACTGAACTTGTTATGGGAGTGTGCAGTCAGATTTTCCATTATTGTCCATCAGTGCAGCAGGAAATAGAACTCTGTATGTACATCAAAAGAGAAGTAATTTATAAAGAATGACTTAGCCACATAAAGACTACTTTCTGTGCTGCAGTGTCTGACAGCTGAGTTTTAGAGGCTTCTATTTCAAAATGACATGTTTCAACTGTGTTGTGATCTTCTGTTTTAAGCAGAACTTTCAGGCCAGTATATTTATAGCTTTCTTCTTGGAAATAAAAAGTAGCTTCTGAAGGAGAAAGGCGGAGCTGTTCTCTGCCTATCCACCAGTGTTTTCTAGGAATCTCAACCCATCAGTTTACAATCACCAATTACCCTGTATCTGGTCACCTTCTTCGCTAGACTATGAGGCAGAGTTAATGATCTATGTATACATCTTTCCTAGCCATTAGAACCATCAATTACTGAAAAGAAAGTAATAAATGGCATTTTATGGAAAATATTCCTCTGTACTGAAAATGCTTCCTTATCCTCTACCAAACTAAATGAGTATAGCTGAATATGTGAATAGTTCAGTTGTGGTTTTAGCATGATTCTAGTTATATCAATAAAGAATCCTAAAACTGAAGTTCTCTTCATTTTAGGTGGAAGACAAGCATTATTTGGAGACAAAGATATTTGTTTTTAATTTTCCAAAAGAGGTCCAAAGTATTTTTCCTTAATGTTTCTGTCATTAATTATTTCCATCTCCATGCTAATTAGTATTCATTTTCTAGGGTCTTGGGTAGTGATGTCATTTTTCTCTGTTGCCATATGTACTGGGTACCTCAAATGTTTTGAATTGACTAATCTTTGCGATGTTGTCTGACTGAGTTAATTACATTTCTTTGTTTATTTATGAATAGTTATATGAGATATCGTTTGGCTTGTGTCTGTATGAAACATCTGCTCATTTCCGGGCTTTGTCACAATATTGACTCTTTTTTATGTAGTTTCTGGCACATTTCCATTGCTGTGCTGTTTGCTCTCTTCTTCATTAACTTACGTAACTTTAACTGCTTCCCTTTTGGTTTCTTCTTCAAGCAAGTCATGCTAGATTACTTGGTTCTTGTTGATAGTACAAAGACACAGGGATCAGATTGCTTTCAGCCTCTAAATGAATTGCCTGGATATGTGTTTGTACAGCTTATATTGACATTCTATATTGCATGTATAACTTTCTGTTTCAACTACTATTTAGTGATTCTGCCATTTAGCTGTTTAATGACTTTGTACTTTTTGTGTGGTCTCACACATTTTTACACTGAACTTGAATTGCCATTTATCTGCTTATACGTCCACTTTTCCTATGCCCCCCCCTACAAATGCATTCATTAATTTATTTTTTTATTTTTAATTTTTTTTTTACTCAGTAGGTACATTGGGGCACAATCATCCTCATTTAAAAATAATTAAAATTATTATATCAGTCCATGTCTACGTATTATGAAGAACAGTGAAGCAGGACACTCAAACACACAAAAGCAAACACTTATAAGAAGCAGCTCTTTGCCCTAGTATAGAAATGTATGTTGATTCTAGTAAGTAAATGAATGATAGTGAATATGGCATGTAAAAAACACCTCCGCAACAGCTGTTTCCTTTAAAAAATAAAGAAGGATGACATAACTAAGTAATTCAGAATGACACTAAGTCAGAGGGTATGTAACTGGAAGTAACTGTAACCAGCTATATACAGAAAAAGAGTCAAAAGAGCTATGAAAACACAAAACACACAAAAAGGAAACAAATAACGGACTTCAGCAGCTGCAAGGATGACAGAAGTAAAAATACTCCAAAGTTCTAACAGGAAGTCCATCTTGAAAGGAAGAGGTTTTATTCCACAGTAATGAGGTTTTATTTCACAGTAATATAGTACAGAGGTAAAAGAAAGGATGAGAAGTGGTACTAGTGAATGTTAAGTAAAGAAGCTTCTGGAATAAGGAATCTGTTATGTGTGTGGTTTCCAGTGCAATTATGAGGTATCCTGCTTCTGAGTATGGCCTGCAGTGATGTTCTCTTTTGTTTTGGTAAGTGTGCCATTAAACTGGTAGGTTTTGCTTAGCACTGTTTGCAATCTAAACTAACTCTTTTTGGAGTTTCTGTTAACATGTAGTCTATAATCTAAGGAAAAGTAAGAAAAAACCCTTTCCCCAAGCCTTATCCTCCTCACCAGTTAGGTTTATCACCTTTCTGTAGTAGCTTATATGAATAATACTATTACAGACAGATTGTACCAGATCCATAAGGGCCCAGCCCAGTTGCACTTGCTTCATAACTGAAGGACTCAGCATTCTAATGGTGTTTGCCAGTTGGAGATGTGGGACCTCTAAGCAGCAGGTATTTTTTTGTCTACTGGCAGTTTTGAATTAAATTAATTTGGTATTATTGAAAATGATACTGAGCACTTTTTATACAGGATATATTGCCAGCTGTAGATAGACAGTTCAATGGCAGAGGGAATAGTGCTGAGTTTTAATAGAATAATTACTGAGCAACGTTCACTGAAGTATACGAGTAATACTGTTTGACACAGCCTGAGGGGCTTACTTGTTAGTACTGAGACCAGGACTCCATGTTTCCTAGTTCAAACAACAAGGTTGAGTGAAGAATGATACTGTTTAACAGACAAAGCCTATAGAAGGTGTCTGTGAGTTTGTCCTTAGTGGAAAAATGTCAGGGTTCCCATAATGCTCTGGCTATTGTTAGCTGCTAGATCAAAACCTCTGGTACATTTGCATCTAATTGCTTTAAGAGATGTAGGTTATGAGACCTAGGCCATTGAAAGCTGTAATTTTAGACATGGTCCTAAACAGATTTTATACTCTACCCAGTCTGTATCTTGATCAGTTAGATTAAGAGGTTTGTCAATGAGCAAACATCCCAGATTTAAGAAATTAGGGAACAATGCAGCATCCCAAGTGAGCAGAGCAGGTCTTTGTCTCTGACAGAAGTAGTAGTAGTGACAGATGTGATTACACTCTCATGCTAAATCATTGCCTGTTTTTAGACAGGATTCTGTAATTGCTGCAGCCTCACATTTTCCCTTGTCAGTCCAACTTTCAAGCAGTACCTATGTTATGGCTTTCGTTAGTCATGATACTGAAAGAGAGGAGGTTCTGACAGATATTTTATACAGATTTAACAAATATTCTGATGCGTTTTGTGGTATCTATACTATTTCTACAAAGCTGCACAAAAACTTTGATAATGTTATATGTGTATATTTGGCTCTATATCAGGTGATCAAGTTTTCTGAAACTTAAAATTCATACAGACAAAACACAAAACTCTACTTCTACCCCCTGCACCCCCCACACCCCCTGCAAGTTACATATACTAACTGCGAGATCACACTACAGTGAATAAAGGGGTACATTTCTTGATCCTCTCTGTACCGTAATCTCCATTCAAAAGCTTTGAGTTTTCAGAAACTCAGTAATATGGTCTCGATCATATGAATTTCGAATTTCTGAAAACTCGATCAACTGATAGGGATCCGTATATTTATATGGATGATGGGACAGTTGTGAAAGAATCAAAAAAGTGAAACATTCATAGGTTCATAGGTTAATAGGGTCATAGGTTCATAGGTTCATAGATTCATAGATACTAGATTGTTGATCAAGAAGAGCATTAGTAGCTTAGCCACAGTATCCCAAATCATATGAACCCATTGACATGACTAGAATTGAACCTTTCATTGAGGGTTTGAGGGGCCAGGTATAGGTGTATGTATGCTTGTCCATTTATTCTTCCAGGTTTTGCTTAAAGTAGTTCAAGGAGCTACTTTTGTTTACATCCAAATTTCCATAAAGGAAGGATTCTCTGGGATATACATCCATCTCACCAACAGGCCCTGTTTCTGTTTTAGTAAAAGTCAATGTCAACTGAGCAGGTGTTGAAGGTGTTCTTCTTTTTGTGGTATGCAGGAGTTTGTATATAAAATCATTCTTTTGGTTCCATTGACTAGTTACCTCTCAAGAGTCAGTAGGAAATTGAACAGTCCATAAAAGGAGAATATAAGACAGGTATGCCTAGCCTAGGAAGGCATGCGGACTATGTAACTGGAGCCTTCAAAGTACCACCCAAAGAGTAACAACCTTCCAGTAGTAATGCTAACAACCTTCCAGTAATAATGCAAGGCAGCATGGTGGCTGAGTGTGCTGCTGTTGTGTTAGTATAAGATCAGCACTGCTTCTAATTGCAACATACAGGGCCACAGAGGTCCAGGAGGAAGTCTTCCATCTTGGGCATTCAGGAAGAAAAAGCCCCAGATCTATGCAGCACTGTCAACTTTTTAACAATAGAAAATGATGGGTTCCCTCAGTTCTCCAACATAGAAAATTACGGATTCCCTCAGTTCTCTAACATAACAGCATCTACAGCATTATCATCTGAAAACTGATGTCACTCAAATCCCCAGTTAGATTTGCCACAAAAATGACAAATAACTCTGATACCAACATCACTAGCAGATTTCTTCATACGTGATAATACCTCTTGAAATATTCCCTCTAAACTTTACTGCAAAGTCATTGCTAATAAATCTGCTTACATTTTTTTACCGCATTTGAATAATTCATCTTACCTTATCAGTTCCTTTTAAAATTCTGCATTATTATAATTCTTCCAGAAATGCAAACTGAACATAGCAACCAACAACTTCTTATCTAGCTCTCTTGTCATGCAACCATAAAACCTATTTTTATATCTGACTCACTAAAACTGTCTTATTTTGTAATTCTTTTAACTTTAATAATCTATAAACATTTGTTTGACTCTTTCCACTAACCAGACAGCAGCCTATTATTGTCCAAAATATGTCATTCCTCACCCCTTACCATTTACAAGGGTATAAGTGGTACTATTGTCTAGTCCTTAATAACCTGTTCAGATGGTAATATCACATAACTTAATGTGATAAATGAGCTAACAGAGACAAGTGTCACCCACTTTGTAATCATCTGTGATAAACAAGTAGGACCTTGTGCTATCAGCTGGGTCAGCTTCTCAGGAGTTTCTTCAGCTATTTTATCCATCCATCCATCCATCCATCCATCCTTCCTTCCTTCCTTCCTTCCTTCCTTCCTTCCTTCCTTCCTTCCTTCCATCCATCCATCCTTCCTTCCTTCCATCCATCCATCCACCCACCCACCCATCCATCCACCCATCCATCCATCCATCCATCCATCCATCCATCCATCCATCCATCCATCCATCCATCCTTCCTTCCACCCATCCATCCATCCTTCCTTCCTTCCCTCCATCCATCCATCTGTCCATATCTTCCTCAAGTCACATACTATTTTTTTCTGTTGATAAACACTGACAATAAGTAAACAGGTAAATAAATAATGATATAGCAGCTGCACCAGTTTAGGTATCATTGACAGTAGACAAATAATTGAAATGACAGAGGTTCTAAATGACTATCTGCATCAGTCACTGTTTGCATCTCTAGAGAAAATAAGTTTGACTGAGCACTCTGCATCCATTCCCTGTTGTTTTTTTTCTAATTCAGTTTTTATAATTATCCTTAGACACTGTCATTGCCTTCTCTGCTCTGCATGCTTCCTTGTTCTACTTCTGTTTTAGTACAACCCAGTTTTGATCTCAGAAATGACAGCATATTTTATTTTTTACAGTATCTCTTATATTTACAGATAATTACAATAATTTACTGTGTTTATTCATTTTAGCTTTTTAAAGGTCACATTTATGAGTCCAGTGATCACTTTTCTGTCTTTTCCCAGTTATCTTCCATGTAACATATCTCATTACAAATGCTCAACCTTGCCATAGGTCATATAGCTTCTATACTAATATTCACAGCTTTGAAATTAAAACCTCAACTTTGTGCTCTTCTTATCCAATTTGCACATAGTTTTCTGTTGTGTTTTTTACTTGCAGCTTTTTATTACTTTAAGAAAGGTGCCTCTGAGATGACTATACGTACTGAGATGAGATGAAATGACAGTGCGTACTGGGCTAGCTGCCCTGAAGGGTGATTTAAAGCCTAGCTAGTAACCCAAGGGCAGAATCAACCCTTTTCCTTTGTGTCTTTGAGGTGAAGACCGTAACTATCCAAACCCATGTTGCAACAGGTAAATTCTAGGCTGGCTGCCCTTGAGGACTATTTTAAACCTGGCCGATTTCCCTTAGTGCGAATCAAACTCTGTATCTCTTGTCTGTGTGGTAAACACTTTAATGACTATTATTCCAGCCTTCAACTACTTTGCCTATAATGTTGTGTACTCTGCTTAACCTTCTGTATTTTAAGCTGTCCATCTCAATTTCACTAGCTATTCTGATTTTATTATCTTTTGAACAGACTACTCAATATCACTGGTTATATGATTTAAATACCAGATCAACCTTTGACAGTTTCTTGACTGCCAGTTCAACACTTAAAAATAGCAATAAGTATGTATAGTCCATTAAGAAGCAGTGTCAGTTCAACCCTTATTACTCACTCATGTTTATATACCTGTACAAACCCTGATAAAGCCCTGGCTTCGCATTCATGCCTTAATGCAAAGTCATTCTTTATTCCCAGCATACAGGTTTCCCTGCTACCTTTCTCCCTAGTGATAACTCTTCTATCTCCACTGTCCATAGCCTGCATGAATAGTTTGTATCACACCATATCACAATCCTCCTTAGTGTTTGCAAAGATCTCTGAGACTCCTACTGTGTCTGTCTAGATGTCTGTTACAGGAGTCCATAACTGAAGTATCATACAGCCCAGGCATTTGTTATTACAAAATGATAGGCTACATTTTCTCTGATATTTTATTGACTTATTGATTGATTGATTGATTGTATTTTGGTAAAGGGTTATCTGACTGACCAGTATAATCACTTTACAGCAGAACCACAGAGAGGCAAATGTTTTTCAATAAACAAGACACTAGACAGTAGTTATTATAAAAATATAGTTTGCAGATGACCAATACACATGAAACAGTACCTAGATCTGTCTCAGTCATCTTAATTAATCACAAGCAAAATAGCTGATCATCTTATTATTACAACATCGTGCGTAAGCAGTCAATGTGTTTACGCAACAGTGTTTATATTCATGTAGCCACATTATGTAATGTATGTATGCCCAAATCACAAAGTTCTGTACATTTATAGGTTCATAGGTTCATAGGTTCATACTAGGCTATCTGCCCGAGGGCATTTACAAGCCTAGCCCATAGTTTTGTGGCTTACGCCACCCCTTTAGTTTGGGGAACTATGCCCATTATTTTGCTGTGCCTCTGTCGAGCAGTGACACTGAGGTAATCCCTGGGGTATATCTGCGATCTCCCATTCATTGGTCAAGATTCCTCTTGAACAAGGCCAGCGAGGTGCTCTGCCTCACATATACCGGGATTTTGTTCCACAGCATAGGGAGTCTTTGGGTGATGAATCTATCCCTCCAGCACGTCCTATTAATAGCCGTGTCGATGTTTAACTCTCCCGCCCTTGTGGCTCTGATGGATCTAGATTTTTTGAGGTGAAGCATGTTCATCAAATCTGGGTTTGACATGGCCTTGTATGTCAGGCACAGGTCACCTCTGAGCAAGTGGTAAGCGACTGAATAGAGCTGGAGTTCTTTCAGTCGGGCAGCATAAGTCAGATTTTTGAGACCCTTTATCCTTTTGGTGAGGAACTTTTGTGGCCTCTCCAGCTGCTGCAAGTGTTGGGTCAGATACATTCCGAATGGGGCATTGTACTCAATCATTGGTCTGATGAGTGATGAGTATAGGGAGACTATGACCTCCCTTGATCTAGATGTGAATCCTTTCATGATAAGGTGGACAATGTAGAAGGTCTTCCTAACTACTTTAGCAATATGGGTGTCGAATGACAGGCTACTGTCAACCTGGGTCCCCAGGTCCCTGATAACTTCTTCTGTGCTCAGTGGATTGCCACCTATATGGTAGCTAGGGGTAACCTTGTTTTTCCCGAAGGGTATGACTATGCATTTCTTGGCATTTAACTTTAGGCCATGGCTCTGGCACCAGTTATCCGTTTCTGTGAGACCCTTCTGAAGGATATCTGTGTCAGATGTGTTTTTGACTACGGCACCCAGTTTGCAGTCGTCTGCAAACTTTGTCAGCCATAACCCTCCTGTGTTTGCTTGTACTTGGGAAAAGTAGATGCCAAACAAGAGTGGGCCCAGGACTGAGCCCTGTGGGACACCACTTGTGACAGGCTTTGAGTCTGACATGGCGCCAGCAACTCTGACCCTGTGGGTTCTGTCACTCAGCCAGTTTGCAACCCATCTTGTGATGTATGGGTTAACATTTAAGCTGATGAGTTTTTCAATGATACCCGAGTGGGGTATTGTATCGAAGGCCTTCGCCAGATCGAGGTAGGCTGTATGGACTGCCTTTCCCTCATCAATGGCCTTGGTGACTGTTTGAAAAAGTCAACCAAGTTTAAAGGCATGATCTGCCTTTGACAAAGCCAAACTGGGTTGGATCCAAAGTCTGCAAATTCCTATGTCTTTATTTATGAGATCCATTATGATCCTCTCCATGGCTTTGCAGATAAGGCTTGTCAAGCTAATGGGCGGTAATTTCCAGGGTCGGTGGAGGCACCGCCTTTGTGAAGTGGGACCACAGTCGCTGTGCGCCACTCCTGAGTGCGTATCCAGAGGTGAGACTACGATTAAACAGCTGTCCTAACTGCGGGTTTAATTCCTCATTGAGTTCGTGGAGCACACAGCCGGGGACACCATCAGGTCCCATGGATGCTGTGTTTTTTGCCTTGGAGAGAGCAGTTCTCACCTGGGCGTTAGAGATGTTTGGGGGGCTACAATCGTTTGGTATAGATATCTCTCCTTTTGGGGGGGGGGAGTTTGCACTGAACCTGTCAGCCAGTATGTTGGCAATGTCTGTAGGATCAGTAATCTTCACATCATTTTGAACTAATTCTGAGCATATCTGGGAGTTTCCTCCCAGGTTTCTAACATAGCTAAAGAAGGCCTTATGATTGTCTTTTGAGTCTTTAGCTATTTTTCCCTCAAAATTTGCTTTGGATGATTTTATGAGAGCTCTTAGTTTTTTACTTATAGTGATCAAAGGTGTCTTACCTTTTAAGGATTTTGCTCTATCTTGTAGTAGCTTCCTCCTTTTGTTGTAGAGTTTGTTTATGGCTGGGGTCCACCAGACTGGACGCTTGCCTTTGGTACAAAGAGTCTTTGTTTTGCTTGGGATTGCCTTATCCATGCAGTCCTGCAGGTGCTGGTAGAAGGCATTTGTAAGTGATTCAGCGGCTTGAGTACTGTTTTCCATGGCTCGGGGCCTTAAAGGAGACCACACTAGTCTTTAGAAGTGTGAAGTCAGCTTTAGAAGTTCTTTACTGTGGTCTTTTTATTTCAGGTGGGGATGGGATGAGGACCTCCAGCGAGATTAGTTTGTGATCTGATCTCACCAGTGAGAGGTATACTTCCGGTGTTGAACATTGTGCTCCCATGTTCGTGATGATGAGATCAAGTATGTTTTCTCCTCTTGTGGGGATGGTGACTAGTTGTTCCATGGCATTTGAGTTTATGAATTCCAGGAACTTTTGGGCTAGGGTGTTTGGGCTTGAGTAGTGTTCCCAGTCTATATTAGGGTAGTTGAAGTCACCTAGTATGATGGTGTTTGGAGATACATTTATCCCCTCCAATGTTTTCAGGAAAGCCATGTGAGGTTCCTGAGTTTGTGAGGGTGGCCTGTAACATGCTACAAATTGCAGAGCAGTCTTGCCTATGGTTAATTGCACCTGGATGGTCTCCGATGCATCGTGCGTTGCCACCAATCTTGAGGTGTGGGTGTCCTTGATGAATATGGATACCCCCTTTCTTGGTATTGTCCGGATTTTGGGGCCGGAACGCATGATATGAGGTAAAACCTGATAGTGCTGGGGTGCTCTCAGGAGCCTTGAACCAGGTTTCTGTCACAGCACAGACATTGATGTTCTCCATACTGAGAAGGGCCTCGAGTCGTGCATTTTGAGATTGAGACTTCTGGCATTGAGCAGCATTACCCTTAGTTTTTTCCTTTTTGTGTTCTAGGGTGGTAGGTTTAGAATTTGAGCCTTGCCTAAAAAGGCACTATGGGGTGGCAAGAGCCTTTGCCAATATCCGAATCCCAGGGTGACAGGTGCAAGCCGTCCCTTGAAGCAGCGTGGCTTGTCCAGCATGTCATCCCAGGCAGACAGACATTGGATCCCCTTTGAATGACACCAGAGTTTAAGCCAATTGTTAAAGCTGATCATTTTATCTCTGTATTGTGGCATCATTCTTGGTGAAGGTAGGATACTGCTCAAGGTCAGGGTCATACCTGCCTGGGCTACATAATCAGAGAGCTCCTCAATGTCTCTTTTCATGTAGTCCAAGGAGGTACGTCTCAGGTCGTTTACACCAGCATGGACAATGACTGAGTCGTACTTGTACCTGCTGTTGAGAGACCTGAGTGCTTGCGTTATGTGGCGGATTCTAGCGCCCGACAGGCAGCTTACTGTGACCTTCTCCTTACTCAGTCTGGTGAGCGGGACGTCAGTGTGTCTGACTATGGAGTCACCAATGACTAGTGTGTCTGGCATTGTGTTTGGCCTTAAGGGCTGTGACTGTTTGACACTCTGACTGTGAGGTCTATGTGTTGCAGGTGTTGTGTTCTGAGGTGGTAGTTGTTTGGGTGTCTGCTTTGGTGGCCTCTGCTGTTTTGGTAGATTTTGATCAGAGCCTCCGAGTATGTCTTTGTGTGTTTATGTGTATGATTTGAGGTTGTGATGGTACTATGTGAGACTGGGTCTATAGTGTGTGTGGTAACCTTCTCCTCCTGTCTGGTCTTGCCAGTCCTATGTTGAGAGAGCTCAGCCTCCAGTTTGGCCGTATAGTTGCATCTCTCGCATATATTTGTGTTTTGTGGGAGGAGGAGAGGGTTGTCTGTGTACATGAGGCAATTGTAACATTGCCTCAATATTCCCAGGTTCACCAGCTGAGCAGGAGAGGACACTAGCAACTGATCCCTCGACATGCTAGAAGGAATAGACAAAAAACTTAAAAAGAGATTCCGGGGGATGTGGGTGACCGAGAAATGGGGTTTGCCTTTTTGGGGTACTATCTATAACAAGAGTGCTGTATCAAGGTGATAAGTACTGTAAGAGCAAGTGCTAGGCTTTACAGATAGAGAATAGTCTACTTGGAGTCAAGTAGAGATGATCTTTTTAGTTATAGGATACGCTGATTAGATCAGTAGTATAGTTCGAGGAAGGTAGTTTTAAGGGAAAATTTGAAGAGTGGACTTTAGGTAGCCCGAATAGTTTAAACCTGCTTAACCGCCACTGCCCTAGTGTGCAATGGTGGCAACTCCGCGCTAAAGCGCGCTTTATAGCAGGGGGCTGGAAAAGACAGGAAATGACCCAAAATGGCCAATAAACTACAAGTTACTGCCTTAAACCACTCCTCTAAGCACAAACAGGCAGCTCAGTACTCCCCACTCTCACTGGTGAGTAAAGAAACTTCCCCCTGACCAAACAAGGAAAATGGAGAAACACAGGAACCAAGACAAAGCCCAGGGATCAGCAAAATCTGGTCTCTGGAACACTAGTTAGGAAAGTATGGAAAACAAGGATATTTTTTTTGTATTTTTCATGTATTTATTTTACAGAAAGGCAGAAAACACAATAAATGCTATAATTTTCGACTAATTGCTATCAAAAGCTAGTACACTTGAGTGTATTAAACTTTAGTTTAATATTTAGGCAAAACTTAAACTAGCAAGTGCAGTAAACAGTTTTAGCTTATAAAGACAGTAAAAACAGTGCAAACTTCGATAAAACAAGCAAAAACAGTAGTCGAAAGTCACAAAAGGTCGAAAAAGCCAAGGAAAATACTTAAAATCTGGAAAGGTAGTCTTTTCTGGTCTCTGCTGCTACAGGAACACTGCTGGCCACCACGAGGAGCTGTGCTGAGTTCTCAATAGCTGGAAAAGCCCGCCAAAGCACGCTTTATAGCAGGGGGCTGGAAAAGACAGGAAATGACCCAAAATGGCCAATAAACTACAAGTTACTGCCTTAAACCACTCCTCTAAGGACAAACAGGCAGCTCAGTACTCCCCACTCTCACTGGTGAGTAAAGAAACTTCCCCCTGACCAAACAAGGAAAATGGAGAAACACAGGAACCAAGACAAAGCCCAGGGATCAGCAAAATCTGGTCTCTGGAACACTAGTTAGGAAAGTATGGAAAACAAGGATATTTTTTTTGTTTTTATAGGTTCATACTAGGCTACTTTGCCCTTTCAGGCTATTTTAAGCCTAGCCTGTTACCCCATGTGAGAATCACACCCTGCACCTTGTGTTTGTAAGATAAACACCTTATACCACAGAAAGTGGACGTTGACATCTGCTTCAAAAACAGAAGACCTCATTTTTTTAAAATAGTGTGTGCTGAGAGAAAGATCCATTATCACATAACTTTTATGCTAAAAGTACTGTCCCAACTACATTTGAAAGTTCAAAGGCACTGTAAGTTTTAAACTGATATCAGTACCTTGCTATCCTAACTGGAAGTACATTGAACAGTACTTTGACTGGCATGTGGTAGTCCATGGGCAGTATGTAAGGTACACTTGAGCAGAAGCAGTTTTATTTATAAGAGAAAACCATTCCAATCGAGTTAATGTATAGCTATGCTGAAACCGAGATGGGTTACATGTAGCAAATGTTGCAGCATTATTATAAGCTTTACAGTGATACTGTTGTAGACTCCACAGTCCTACTTCTTACCTTCCCTTATTTTGTACTTTACTTCTTGTTCCTCTCCCACTCTCAGAGTCACATTTCTCATATACTACTTATATATTTTTAATCTTGCATGATTTGGCATCTCCTCTTCTTACATGAATTTTAATGCACTCTCCTTTGATGTAAACTTTTATAACTCTCTTTTTAGTGCCATTGTACGTGTCTCATGTAAGTTTACTTTTTTGTTTGCATGGTTTATACTCATTCCACACAGTTTCCTAATAACTCTTGTACAATTATCTGCTATGTTTAAACCAGTGGCTGAGTCACATTTTCAGAAGAGTAGCTAGGGTGGGGCAAGAGGGGCAATTGTCCCAGGCACAAGCAGTTGGGGACCTAATCTCCCTCTCTCTCTTTAGTGCAATACAGGCTTTTAACAGCCGGTATTGCATTTGCAGTGAAACCTGAGCACTGCAGAGCTCTATATGCGGTCTAAACTGTAGCAAAATGTTTGTTACATTTTGTTTTATACTAATACATTAGCACAGTAGCGCTCCATGCATGCAGAGAATAAACTGTAGCAACCATTTGCTACATTTGTAGTAAGCAGTGTGCTACAGTTTAAAAGCAATTTTTTAATAGATGTATTTGCTGAAAGGAAGGAAGATCGGGGCAGGGGACAGAAATGGGACCTAAATGGCTGGGACAGGAAGTGTGTGTGTGTGTGTGTCATTCATTTGGCCACCTAGTTGGTTTGCCAGGAGAAGGAACGGAAGTTTTTTTTTTTTTTGTGGAAGAGCTGGTGGGATTGTGTGAATCTGACTGTAGTAAGCTGATGTCTAAAATGTAGAGATCAGCTTAATACAGGAAATAGTTTTCTTGTTGTTCTTCAAACTGGTGTGGGGGGGGGGGCATGAATCTGACTGTGTTAAGCCAATCTCTAAAATGTAGAGATTGGCTTAATACAGTGAAGTACCTTGTTTTTTTGTTTGTTTGTTGTTCTTCAAGCTGGGGGGAGGTGTGGATGATAGATCTGACTGTAATATGCTGATCTCCAAGATGTAGAGATCTGTTTAGCCCGATGAAGTGCCTTTTTGTGTGTGTGTGTTCTTTGAGCTGGGAGGTGCTTGGGTCTTACAGTAATAAACCAATCTCTTAAATATAGAAATTGGCTAAATAAAGTGTTTTTTATTGTTTTATTTTTTGTCCTTCACTTGAAGAGCTGAGGGGGTGAGTACTGGTTTGTGGTACCAGCATAGGCTGCTGGCAGAGCCAGCTAAACTGCTACACAGTTTAAAATGGTCTCCTCTTCCATCTCCACCCCCACTATACTCTAACCTGGCAGAGATGCTGACATCATGAGTATCACCACAAGTAATGTGAGTTAGTTCTGGCAATTTGGGAGTGGCCTTTTAGTGCCTCAGAATAAATCCCGCCCTTACTGCACCCCAGATGACCTGTGTTTGATTAGTGGCAGAAGCACTGGAGGGCCCACGGGGAAGGTGGAAGGGAGTGGTTGATGTTGGCCGCCCCATCCTGAGGCACAGGAAACCAGCCTAGGCTCATTAAAATAATCAACATATCAGCTTAAGGAGCTCTGTAATGCATAATCAGTGCATACCATCCTGCATGAATGCACACATGCCCCTCCTAGGGCAGGGACTGCAGAGATGGTAAGGCTGCCAGTGCCACAAGGAGGCAGGAATTAGGACACACCCACTAGCAACAATATGATGCTACATCAGCATCATCAGTCTCTTCATTGGCCCCAGATGTAGGTGGGGTTGAGCACTGGGGAGGTTAAGGTGTGTCTAATTGACCCACTGACTGAGGAGATGAGCTGGTGGCAAATGATGGTCAGTTGCAGGGAGGATAAATGTTAACAGCAATGTGTCACATTATTGCATTGCTGTCCCATCACCAGGGACATCAGATTGTGGACAATATTCAATAACTGGAACGTCCACAGTGGTCCCTCACAAAAAGAATACAGGGTGTAAACTGCATGTCCTATTCAGACTGCCTCAGTACCCGATCTCTATATTTTGTTTCCTACACTCTTTTGAGAGGCGATCTGTGCCTGTCGTACAAGGTGCCCTTGGATCCCACTCTGGTGTATCTTGTGCATATCCACAAAACAAATGGCATCATAATCACTCAATGTGGGGAATTAACCTTTGCTTGCAACATAAGTAGGACACATTGAAGGGGCAGGTATGTGTATAAGGGAATTCCTCGTCTCTGGAACAGGCTTCCCATCCTTGTGAAACAGAGCTCTTCCCTAACAGTACTCAGCAGAAATCTGGACCAGTGGATGAGAAATGGGGAATACACTGCACATCTCTAATGTGCAGAGGCAGCCTGTAAATCATGCTCTATATTACATATGCCCCTTAAAGTAACCTCTAAAGCATATAAACTTGTGGGATTCTATTGGGATACTTGGCTATGTTTATAAAGGCCCTAGTGTTCATTAGCCTAGTATACACCTATGAATCTATAAACCCCCTCCCTCCAGGACAGAGGGAACCGTCAAAAAGCTGGTCCTTCCCATCTCCCTTTCCAGCTCCTCCAGAGCCTGTGCCAGTAGTCAGACTCCAGTATTCACACTCCAGTAGTCAGGACACCAATAGTCAGGACTCCATACCTTTATGCATTGGAGCACAAGATTCTTGTTTATTTGGGCAAACAGTTAGTGAGACTACACTAGGAGGATTACATCCTAGACTGTAAGCCTCCTTTGATTCAAAGACATTTACAGAATGGAGGTTATACTTGAAAGGGCAACAAAAAATGGGGAAGTTGCCATATCAGAAGCTATGCAAGGAAAGGCTAAATAAACTTAATATACACACACACACACACACACACACACACACACACACACACACACACACACACACATCTTTATCTATAATCTACCTGTATAAATATATATATATATATATATATATATATATATATATATATATATATATATATATGGAGCTACTTTTAAATACTGAACTCTCAGAAGATCGAAGACCACAATATCGAGACAAGAAAGCCGAAACATGAAAATACTAAACGTGCAAAACACTCACAACCAAAATACCAAACTCAAATGCACAAACAGCACATTCAAGCCACTACACTAAAGCAGCACTATACAAAAAAATCAAACCACTGTATACCGCAAAACACAAACAAGAACTCTTCACAACATTAAAAAACTACTAATATCTTACCTTCCCTCAGCAAACAGGACTATCTAAAACCAATCTAATTGGGGAGCTACACCCTCATACATCCCGATGTGGAGGGTGCACCCCCACACCCCCTATTATATATACCAGCTCTGGGATCACGCTACAGTGGAGAAAAGGCCATATACCTTTTCCTTACCTTACAGTATGGCACACACTTCCACTGCTGCCAAGAGCATAGAAAATATCTGCCATATTTGCTTACATACTTCCTATATAAATTTAAAGGGACATACTGCATTTACAAGCACTAACTATGGCTTTCCTACGGCATTATCGGTATAATGACATCAGCACTTTAAATTTTAGTCTTCTAATACTCAGCATTCTAAACTTTCAGTATTTTGACCTTCGATCTTTTCCACTTTCAGTATTTTTCAGGTTACGGCTTTCCGGTCTCAATATTGTGGTCTTCG
>NC_056741.1:1930987452-1930992452 GCF_019279795.1 Protopterus annectens
CGAAAGTGACTGTGTTGTGGTCATATCTTACCAGGGATGTTGACACTGTAAGGATACTGCAGTGGTTACTTATGTTGGTTAATACCAAGTCTAAGATATTTTCACCTCTTGTAGGGGTACAAACCAACTGGTCCAAGGCATTTGCATTGACGAAATCAAGGCATCTCTGTGTATTTGTGTTTTGGCATGAGTATTTATTCCAATCTATGGCTGGATAGTTAAAGTCACCCAGTATCAGGGTAAAGGGTTGAATCTTGATAGATTCAAAGAGGTCCAGATAGGTGGAGTGGGCATCTTCAGTCAGAGATGAAGGCCTGTAGCTAGCTATGATTTGAATAGGGGTCTTGTCAGTTGTTAACTGCACCTGCAGTATTTCCTCTGCATCATACTGTTTGACCAGCCTAGAGGTGTGTATGTCTTTTATATATATTGCAACTCCACCTCCTTTTGTTTTGCTGGCCATGGCACAGGGTCTGAATGAATGATAGGATGAGTAACCTGGTATGGCTGGGGTGCTCTCTGCAGCTTTGAACCAGGTTTCTGTCACTGCACAAATGTCGGCTTCTTCCAGGGTTAAGAATGCTTGCAATGAGTGCAGTTTCATGTTTAGACTCCTAGCATTTAGCAACATAACCTTTAATTTACTTTTTGATTAAATGTTCATGTTGGTAGTTGACCTCATGGCATTGCCTAAAAAAAGGCACTGTGGGGAGGCAAGTACCTTTGCCAGGAGCCTGAATCCCAAGGGAGACAGAAGCAAGCCATCTGTGGCAAAGCATCGTGGCTTGTCAATCATGTCATCCCAGGCTGTCAGGTACTGGATCCCCTTTGAATGACACCAGAAACTATGCCAGTTAAAGTCTATAATTTTCTGTTTGTATTGAAGCATCATTCTGGGTGACGGTAGAATGCTGCTTAAGGCTAGGAACAGCCACTATCATAGAGAACATGCCCATATGTAAAATAATGGGTATGTTAAGGAGAGCATTCTTTCTTTATCTTGCAAGAAGATTATATTCTTTTCATTCTTGTTTGGGTTATGTGTCACAAGATTTGAGTATCATGTTCCATCATCTATGCGATGAAATAAAACATATAATTTTAAACCACGGTTTTGAATTTGACAGTGCACTATTTTAAAATGTTACTGCATTACTTGGATTGACAATTTAAAATGCAGTCTTTCGGTGAATGCTTTCTTGCTACTAGAATATATTAAATATACAAATGTCAAAATTCTTGTAGAATATATATATATATGTATATATATATATATATATATATATATATATATATATATATATATATATATATATATATACACACACATATATATATATATATATATATATATATATGTGTGTGTGTGTGTTTAGCTTTGCAGCTAATTCAGCGTTGTCTCTATCAACTGGCTTTTCCAGATGCATTGCTTAAATTCTGTTCATTAACAAACATAATGTAACCTTAATTTTGTAAATAATATTATGTAATGTAAAATATGTTTCCTGTGAATCTTTATGTAACTCATGTTTCTTGTGGAGCTTTTCTCCCCGGGCCTCCACTGAAAATGGGCCATCTCGACCCAGTGGACTATCCCAGTCAACAAATGGAAATAAATAAATAAATAAATTATATATATATATATATATATATATATATATATATATATATATATATATATATGTATATATACACACACACACACACACACACACACACACATATATATATATATATATATATATAGTTCAGCAGTCTTTAAAAACAGGATATATAGTTAGTTTGAACAAAGGTACATCAGGTGAGTTGTTCCATATACTGCAACAAATTAAGGTTCAACTTAATTGTACATAAGTTCATAGGTTCATAGGTGTGTATTAGGCTAATGGCCGTAGAGCATTTACAAGCCTAGACCATAGAAGTGCCCTGAAATCATGCCACCCGATGTTAGCTCCCCATGCCTCTATCAAGTAGAGCCACTGGAGTGATCCATGGGGTGAACTTTCTATTACCCATCCACTCATCAAGATTTCTCTTGAAGGGGGCCAGTGAGGTGCTCTGCGTGACATGTATAGGAAGTCTATTCCAGAGCATGGGCAGTCTGTGGGTGAGGAACCTGTCCCTCCAGCATGTTCTGCTGATTGTGGTAATGACATTGAGGTCTCTGGAGCATGTGGTGTGGAGGGATTGGGATTTCTTTAGATGTAGCATTTCTAACAGAGCTGGGTCAGACATGGCTTTGTAAGTCAAGCAAAGATCGCCTCTAAGTGGGCTATATGAGACAGAGAATAGCTGGAGTCTTTTGGGTCTGTCCATGTAGGACAAGTGTTTAATGCCTAGGATTCTCTTCGTGAGGTACTTCTGTGGCCTCTTCGGCTGTTGCAGGTGTCTAGTGAGGTACATGACAAATGAGGCATTATACTCAATGATTGGTCTAATGAGGGAAGAGTAGAGAGAGATGACGACCTCTTTCTTCCTGGATGCAAATCCCTTGGTAATGAGATGTGCCACATAGAAGAACTTTCGGACCACAGTGGCAATGTGGTGATTGAAGGAGAGGTTGCTGTCAACCTGTGTCCCCAGATCTCTTATAATGCCTTCATTGTTCAGTGGGCTCCCATTGATGTGGTAATTAGTGGGAACTGAGTTTTTGCCAAAGGAGATGATGACACATTCTTTGGCATTAAGCTTAAGAGCATGGTTTTGACACCAGTCATTGGTCTCAGTCAGGCCTTTCTGTAGGATGTCTGCGTCACTTGGGGAGTTAATAATGGCTCCCAGCTTGCAGTCATCTGGGAACTTGGTCAGCCAGAGTCCCTTTGTGTTGGCCTGGACTTCTGAGAAGTAGATGCCAAACAGGAGGGGACCCAGGACCGATCCCTGTGGGACTCCACTCATGACTGTCTGACTTGGACTCTAATAATTTCACAGTGTGTGTTCTATCTGTAAACCAATTTGCAACCCCCTTAGTGATATAGGGGTTGATGCCTAGTTTTGTATGTTTATCTATAATTCCAGAGTGAGGAATGGTATCAAAGGCCTTGGCCAGATCGAGGTCGGCTGTATGCACTGCCTTACCTTCATCCACAGCCCTAGTGACTGACTCAAAGAAGTCAACCAGGTTGAGCAGGTATGGTCTCCCTTTCACAAAGCCAAATTGTGTGGGGTCTAGAGTTTTGAGATTTCCTGTATCTTTGTTAATCAAGTCCATGATGATGCACTCCATAGCCTTACATATCAGACTCATCAGACTAATGGGGCGATAATTCCCAGGGTCTGTAGTAGTCCCCCTTTATGGAGAGGGATGACTGTAATAGTGTACCTTTTGGTAGGGACAAAGCCTGAGGTGAGGCTGTGACTGAACAGGGCACACAGATGGGGTGCTAGTTCGCTTTGTAGTTCATGTAGAACACAGCCAGGGATATTATCAGGTCCCATGGAAGCTGTATTCTTGGCCTTGGACAATGCAGCTTTAACCTGTGCTGCAGTAGTGCTGGGAGCCTGGCATTCTTCTGGTATTGTGATTGGTCCTTTAGGGGGGAGAGAGGGGTAAAGTTGTTACTGAATCTGTCGGCCAGTATGTTGGTGATATCTGTTGGCTCAGTATAGGAGGTACCATTGTAAAGTAACTCAGAGCACATCTGGGTATTGCCATGGAGGTTCTTGATATAATTATAGAAGGCTTTGTGATTGTTTTTAGTGTCTGCCACAATTCTGCCTTCATAGCTGGCTTTGGAGGATTTGATGACGGATCTCAACTTTTTGTTGAGGCTAATAAGGGAGTTTTTCCAGTCTTGGGACTTCACCTTTTTCTGCAACAGTTTCTTCTTTCAGTTGTAGAGTTTATTAATTGCAGGGAAACACCAGATTGGCTTCCTTTTTTGGAGGATAGCATCTTGGTTCTGATGGGTATGGCTAGTTCCATGCATTTATGTACATATTTGTACAGTGCATTGGTGTATGATTTGGCAGTCATGCAGCTATTTTCCATTGCCATGGGTGCCGTGAAGTTAGCCACCTCTGTTTTTAGGAGCCCAAAGTCAGCTTTGGAGAAGTTTTTCAAGGCGGTTACCTTTGCAGGGGGTATGGCTGAAATGTGGATTTCCATGGTGATTAGTTCATTGTCAGATCTGACCAGGGAGGGCTTGACTACTGGTGTACAGCAACGGTCACCCATGTTAGAAATAACCAGGTCAAGAATGTTGCTTCCTCTAGTGGCTGTCAGTATGAGCTGGTCCAAGGCACTGGAATTGATGAATTCCAGGAAGTGTTGGGCCATTGTATTGGTGCTTGAGTAGTTCTCCAGTTGATGGAGGGGAAGTTGAAGTATCCTAGTATGAGAGTGTTGGGTTGGACCTTGAAAGATTCCAGGGTGCTTAGGAATGTGGAGTGAGAGTCTATGGACATGGTTGGAGACCTATAGCAGGCTGTGACCTGGATCGCCATCTTACCCAGTGTTAGTTGTACCTGAAGTATCTCAAATGTGTTATGCTGGGCTACTAGTCTGGAGGTGTGCATATCCTTTATGAATATGGAGACACCACTGCCTTTGGAGCTGTGGTCCATATTTCGGGGCTGAAAGGTGTGGAATGAGTTATAGCCTGGTAGTGCAGGGGTGCTTTCTGCTGCTTTAAACCAGGTCTCCATTACAGCACAAATGTCGATGTTCTCCATTTTGAGGAGTGCTTCGAGCGAGTGCATCTTGAGATTTTGACTTCTAGCATTGAGCAGCATGACCCTCAGATTGCATTTATTTATAGCTGTTATGGCGGTAATTCGGTCTTTGGAACACTGCCTAAAAAGGCACTATAGGGTTGGCAAGAGCCTTAGCTAGTAACCAGAAGCCCAGGGGTGACAGATGCAGGCCATCTCTGGCAAAGCATCGTAGTCTATCAATCTTATCAATCATATCATCCCAAGCAGACAGATACTGAATCCCCTTAGAATGACACCAGAAACTTAGCCAATTGTTGAAGTCAGTCATTTTCTGTTTGTACTGT
>NC_056741.1:1930997452-1931137452 GCF_019279795.1 Protopterus annectens
TCAGTACTAATAACTACCTTCTTAGGGGTCTCTTCTTTAATTTGGGTACTAATGGAACTGATTCATTAAGCCCATGTCCTACATCAGCCCTAAACCTCACTGTCCATGGGGATTCCAAATCCTCGGTCTTAGCACGTATATCACCCTGCCTCACATTCTCATAAACCCTAGCAATTACTAAAAATTTAAAGCCATGACTAGAGTCAGTACTCAAAACATGCTTCGCCAATACACTAACCACATTGCCTTTATTCATATGGTAGATATGTTCTCTTATGCGTTCTCTGAAGGGACGGTCAGTCTTACCTATGTAAAACTATTTACATGCAGTGCAGTAAGCTAAATAAACAATATGTGAGGTATCACATGTAGCTGCTATTGTGAAATTATAACATATACCTTGGTCAGGATGTTCATATTTGCAACTGATGTCAATATATGCACACCAGTTGCAATAACCACATGGTTTAGTTCCAACTATATGAGAATTCCTACTTGCATCCTTAGGATAACACACCCTACTTCTCAGTGACCTACTGTTTTTATATAAAAAACACGGTACTCCTTTTATAGTGGTGGTAGTAGTTTTTGTTATTTTATTAGTTGTATTGTTTTATACTACCACTAGGCTCACAATTATGGCTGATAAAATAACTGAGATTGAAACTAACTCTGTCGATGTTAACCCTGCTTGCAGAAGGATGGCAAGTTTTTTATCAAATGTCACTAAGACTGTTAATCCATTAGTTGGTTGTAGGATGCAACCTTCGGGGGACTCAGATAACTTAGCCACCTCGGTGGATATAATTCCCCTTAAGACTGGACTCTGCTGTGGAAAAAGATTTATACAAGCTAAAGAGATGTCCGTATCAAAAATATCATTTAGAGGTGTGCTTAACTGAGCAGATTATACCCAGAGCCTTCGGGTCTTGAAAATGCCATCTAATATTAATGGTTATAGCCTTCTCTTGAAGGAATGGCAAAAAGTTAACATTCAGGCGAGTTTTAGCTACTTGAAGCTATTAATACAATCGGCTGAAAGGGAAATCACTGACTTAACCAAAGTGGTCAATGATAAATATTCTGAGCTTGTCACAACTTTTTCTGAGTCTGTATTGGAGCAGTATGTAAAAGAGATGTTTGATTCCCTTTTAATATATGAGTCTAAACTACAGAAAGCCAAAATCAGTAAGATCTGTCGAGATCGTAATGATTTTCAACTGGGGAATGTCTTCATACGGCCTCGAGAGAATTTTGAGAAAGCGACTGGGAAATCTTGGCAGCAATGTAGTACCAATGATGGTCCAGCAGGGGGGCGGTTTTGTTCCTTCGTCTGTTCCAGGTTGTTGCGTCTTTCGGCTTTTCCCGGTTAGGGGTCGCCACAGTGGAACTCCGGTCCAGTAATGATTGGCAGTAGATTTTTACATGCCGAGTTGCCAGCTCTGATGCACAACCTTCAACGAAGGTACGCCCATTCACGCATGTCTCCACAGAGAAGATGCTCTAGCTGAGAATTGAACAGGACAATGTCTTACTGTGAGGCAACAACGCTACCGCAGCACCACCACCACAAGATCGTCTGTTCCAGGTGATGGTACAAATCAACGCTTGGAGGAGATACAAAGTGTTTCCCCTTTAGTAGGTGAAGTTGCTTTGGCAAAGGAGCTGGGAGCTCGCAGGAAGATTATAACCAAGAATGCATAAGTGCACAGGTCAGGGGTTTTAGAGAAATCTACCTCTGGCAGCAGCAATGATATTGATGGTCATTTTTTCAGCTTCAATAAGCAATACAACCTCAATCATCCACTTCCAGTGAAGGAGCAAACTTTTTAATGGCTCACGGAACACCAACGAGGGCGGAGTCGGAGCCGCAACAAACGAAAGATGGAAGGAACTGTGAGTACGCAGAATACAATAAAAAAGGCGTTTTTGAATGCCAAGAAGGACTAGTGTTGAACTTATCCAGTATAACTTTGACGCCTTATGAACTGAGTGTTTTAGGTAGAGGGTTATAATTTATACCCTCTACTTGTTCTAATTTCATGGATGTCATTTTTGATGTTAAATAATTTGCCAAGAATTTAGGGTTGAAAATAATGTTTAACAATTCTGAAAGTGTAATGAGTGGAGAGAGTAATATTTTTTCTAAACCCAGCTTATTTTTACCCAAGATTAATCCTCTTATTGCTGCGTTTGAAAAGTTACTCATACAAGATGTATATGATTTAAGTGAGGCTAATGCTAATAATCATGCTTGTTATAGGAGGAAGCACAATCTCTCCAAAGATGAGTTTAATGCACTGAAGGGGTTGGAGAATAATACTGATATAGTTATTAGGCCCGCGGATAAAGGCGGACCAATAGTGGTATTAGATAAGACTTGGTATGTGTCTAAAATGCAGGTAATGTTAAATGTAGAATTATTTTATGAGAAATTAACTCGCATTTAGTTTAACACCATTATACATGATGTGCAGATTTTACTTAAATGTATGTTTGATATGAATCTTTTTGACAGTCATCTTTTGGAATATTTTTATATAAATAAACCTACTGTTCCTGTTATACAAGGTCTCCTGAAGGCACACAAAGATGGGTCTGATCCACCACTTAGACCTATTGTTTTTGGTAGAAATTGGTGCACTGAGACCATTTCTATATATATAGAAAAACATTTGAGACCGGGTATTAATAAATTAACACACGTATTAAGGGACACCGAACATTTTCGTAGAGACTTGCATGAATATGTCTCCAATAGTTTGAATGATGATGTGGTTTTTGTTACTATGGATGTGGTGTTTTTATTTACTGTTATACCCAATCTGAATGGCCTCAATAAGGTGACTCAATTTTTGCAGCGGTTTACAGATTATGCCCCCAATAAGGTTCAATTGTTGGTGAAACATTTGGAGATTGTGCTTGAGCACAATATTTATGCTTTTGGTGAACAAATATGCAACCAATGCTGTTATGGTTGTATGGGACTGTGACCATATATTTAATGGGCCATTTAATGAACATATTTTGTTTTTTCGTAGATTTGTGGGCGACTTATTTATTTTGTGGAGGGGAGACCTTGATGCATTTGCTGCCTTTATGGAATATGTGAACAATAGTACCTGTTATTTGAAGTTTACATCTTATTCTTCAGAATTAATGGTGGATTTCTTGGATGTTTCTGTTATTAAGGATGAAACTGGTGTTATTTACACTAAGTTGCATAGGAAAGACTGTCATGTGAATCATTTATTACATAGGGACAGTCTTCATCCTCCCTATGTATTTAGAAGTCTGGCTTCTAACCAGTTTTATAGAGCCTCAAGGTTAAATGCTAGGGATAGTGATTTCATTGGTGAAGTTAATAATGTGAAGATGAACTTGAAGGAGAGAGGTTATGAGGAATATATTATTCAAAACAACGCAGTTAAGATTTTTGATAAAAGGATGAATGAAGCCAGACCATATTTTTCGAGTCTATATTATATCCTCGAACGCTTAAAAAAGCGAACGCTGATTGATCAAACTTATTTTCGCAAAACTGCAAAATATTGAAGCAGCAGAAACTCAAATTTTTTCCTAGGGAAAGAATTTGGTTGTCCGTTTCTGTTGCTTCGGTATTTTCAGTGTTATGGTGGAAAGTTATCGGTCGGATTCAGGTAAGTGTGCGATTGTGTGGATGTGAGTGTTAGGGTGATTTAGGTGAGTTAGGATTAGGGCTCGGGTTAGGTGTGTGTGCGATTGAGTGGACATGAGGGTTAGGGCGGATTTAAGTGAGTTAGGGTTAGGGAGCGAGTGAGGTGAGTGTGCGATAGTGACGGACCTTAGGGTTAGGGTTTGGGTTAAGGTAAGTGGGTAGTTAGTGGTGTGTGCATAGTTTAGTGTAGGGTTAGGTATCAGATTTTAGGTGTATGTGTGTGGATTTCTTTTTGTTTGGTGTGCTTGTGTTGTGTGTATGTGTTTTGGATCAGCGATTTTTTTCCCTGGGAAAAAAATCGCTGATCTGACAGTTCGAGATTGTAAGCTTTCGCTTACATTAGGTCGATCAATCAGCGTTCGCTTTTTTAAGCGTTCGATGATATAATATAGACCCTATTTTTCTACAGGTGTTAGAGCGTTTGTTAGGAGGCAGGAAAGCAAATATAATACAGGTTTGAGGTTTAAAGTTACTTATACTAGTGATGTAGATAGTTATAAGGATATCATTAAAAAACACTGGGGTGTTCTTAGAACTGATAATGATATCTCTAGGCACATACCTGAAGTATCGTGTTTTTTATATAAAAACAGTAGGTCACTGAGAAGTAGGGCGTGTTATCCTAAGGATGCAAGTAGGAATTCTCATATAGTTGGAACTAAACCATGTGGTCATTGCAACTGGTGTGTATATATTGACAGCAGTTGCAAATTTGAACATCCTGACCAAGGCAGATGTTATAATTTCACAATAGCAGCTACATGTGATACCTCACATATTGTTTATTTAGCTTACTGCACTGCATGTAAATAGTTTTACATAGGTAAGACTGACCGTCCCTTCAGAGAACGCATAAGAGAACATATCTACCATATGAATAAAGGCAATGTGGTTAGTGCATTGGAGAAGCATGTTTTGAGTACTGACTCTAGTCATGGTTTTAAATTTTTAGTAATTGCTAGGGTTTATGAGAATGTGAGGCAGGGTGATATACGTGTTAAGACCGAGGATTTGGAATCCTCATGGATAGTGAGATTCAGGGCTGATGTAGGACATGGGCTTAATGAATCAGTTCCATTAGTACCCAAATTAAAGAAGAGACCCCTAAGAAGGTAGTTACTAGTATTGAAGTATGGTTTTAGTATGCATTATTTATGTCTGAAGTTGTTTTTTATATTAAATTTATATGTCTTTTTATGTTTTGTGTTTTTGAATCTGTGTTTTTAAATTGAATTTGTATCATTTGACTTCTGATGTATAAATAGGGGTGTGTGTATGTTAGCACTTTTGTAATACACCTGATGATGCCTGTTTGGTGAAAGCGCTTGTGTTTTGTTGCACTGCAGTAAAAGATTTGAACTGGATATATCAGTTGTTTCTGTGTCTTTCTATTCGTTTGTTGCTGGAATTTTTGCTTTGGACACAGTAAGTGAGCCTTTTATAGTGGTAGTAGTTTTTGTTATTCACAACATTCAGTTCAAGAATGAAAAACTGAGACCACATAAATGAAACATAGATGCTAGTGATATTCTTAGTTCAGTTATGTCTTATGCATTGGGTAGGCTCAGACATTTTTTTCAGGTTTGACTATCATTGCATTTCCTTGCACTAATATCTGTTAAACATTTCAAAAGTGGTCAATGAAATATAGTTAAATGTAAAGTTATGCAAAAGGGGAGAAATACCTCTATTGCTTCCAAAAGCTGATACATTTTTATTCCGGCATGGCCTGGCTTATTATAAAAGCCAAAGATGCAAACTACATTGAGTGACTTTTATTTTATGGTGTAGGCAAAATTTTGCTTCATACTTCAAAACAAGTATAGTGCCCACAATACTTGCCTCGTCCCTTGTGTTTCAATTAATTTTTCATTTCTTCTGACTGCACAACATAAAATAAAACATTACAAAATCCCAAAGCAAATCTATTTACAGTATGAAAATAACTACTTACACTGTCCAGATATCTAAATTCTGACTTAACTGGGGCATTTCAAGAAAATACAATGAATGTTATATAAGATGTATAAGTTAAACCCAGAAGTCCTTGAGCAGCAATGTTGAAAGATTTCATAGCATTTTGGGAAGTGCTGTTTGATCCTGTCTGTGCCTTCCATGTTGAAAAAAATGGTTTTGTAGACAATTGTACAGGTACAGTAAATACAAATTCTGACTCCTCTTTAAAACTTAAAACACATTTTCTGCTAGGCAATTTACCCTTTTGACTCCCATTCATTATTATAGAAGAAGCCAGTAGGAATAATTAATGCCAGACTGCAACATGGTGATGCAGGTCTTTTATAGTATCTGATATCCGTCTTGCCATGATGCCTGAATTTAGATGTTCTTGTGTTGTAGTACAAAAACAGTGATGTTGCTCTAACTCTGGCATGAGATGACATAATCCCACAAGATATATCTGACTCCTTGCCATAGGAGACACGACTGTTAGTTAACCTAAGTGATAATCATCATAAATAGTACTGCCTAGTAATCACAGGACTATGCAGCAATTTTCTGTCTGATTGTGGATTCTTCACAGGATTTCAGAGTGTAGATTGAGTCCACTAATTCCTATTGTTGATTTGCACGAACTCATTTATCCAAGACACATACTTAATGTATGATAAAGGAGCATGTAAGGGTGAAGCCCTCAAAGTATTTTTTATATTATTATTACCACTATTAAGTATTTGTGATAATTAAACATTAGTGTTTGCAAGTCAACAAGAAGAGTTCACTGACTAATACCTTCAGTCATTGTTTTCTTGAGAAAGTGGTGTCATGCAGTATAGTTTCAAAATATGTTTACTTGGAAAACTGTTTGCATTCTATAATGCCACTATTGTACAACAACTGCAATGTTTCTTTGGTGTTCACCTTTCTGGTCTCTGTATGGTTATCCAGCCTGAATGGCCTTAAAGGCATTACACATGAACGTTTTATTATTCCAGATTTGAAAATTGGAATTTATATGTATCTTTTTTTTACCCTCGCCCAAGAACATGTCTTAAAGTCCCCATCTATTCATATTTGAGAAGGACTGTTGTTTAGAAAAGTTCAAGCTTTATTCTAAAAAGTATTGTCTTTTTGATGTATTTGTGCATTTTATTAATTTATCATGTACTCTTATTATTTATAAAACATTAAAATAAAAGAGTTATAAAAATAAGTAGTTTCTGGAATTGCTTTCTCTTAATGCACACATTCTATATTCTGTGAGTCAATTCCTTCACTGCACAACCAAAACATTGCTGCTAATATTGTTTGAGTAAACATGATGTAATGTTTGTAACTCAACAGAATAAAATGAGAAATCACATGACTAAATCAAACTTCATCACGAAGAACGTTTTCTGTTGAATTTATTTAATTTTAGAAATATGTTCAATAAATAAATAACTGCTTTTAACTCTTGTAATTCATTCAGAAGAAAATCAAATACCCCGTTGTGCGACTCTATCCAATAATTCCAAAGATTCTAGTTTACACGTCTATGCATAACATAAGTCGCTGTTACAAGGGTGTCATAAGAGGATTTAGTATGCTTTCAGGATGTGGCAGGGCACATGTTTGACACTTTATAGAGTAGGTTAGTTAAAAATTCAGTTTTTAGTTGTTACTATTAATAATATGCTGTACTAACAAGGGAGAATCGCCAATATGGCTGATAAGAAACAACATCTTTATGAAGATCTGCAAGACAAATTGAATACTGACCGGGCATTTTCTAGAAAACTATTTGATTGCATTCTACAATGTTGAAGTATCATCCCAACTCCATGTAAAAATGCGAAAAACGGGAATAATGGTGGCAATGACAATTTAAAACAGAATTAAATTGTGGCTAAAGTTCACTTAAAGATGTTTTGTAATTGAAATGGTGAAAATTTTAATGTATATAGCTTGTTATTTCATGTTTTTTCTGTCCAATCAGTAGTGGTAGAGAATCTTGAGTACTGTTGAAAAATACATTCCAGGAAAGCTCTTCTTAGAGACTTGGTTTTGAAAAAGGAGTTCCAACAATTGTTCACTTCATTTCAGGACTTGACTTTAAAAAAATATTGGTTTCAAAATAACATAGACGTTATACAAGAAAAGTGCATCAAACTGAGATGCTAAAAGTTACAGTCTCTGAACATGAAAATCAAATTAAAGAAATCACAACTACTTTAAATTACGTGGATGGAAGAACTGGAGAAAAGGAAAATCAATTAGAGTTCTTACTAAAAAATCTCACAACAGGTAAAACAAAAAAAAAAAGAATGAATATAAAAATAAACGACCAACAAGACCAAGATCCACCACTGTAAAAATTTAATCCAACCTCTAGCGTCTCGGCAATAGCCTTCCAAGGAGAATACAAACAGAAAAAAATTTCAACGCATATTTCTGCAATAAAATTAATAAATCAATCAAACAATTATGCAATTAAAACACTTAAAGAATTTAAATAAAAACTCTCCAGTTGCATTCTACATTAATGCCACCAGGGGCTAAGGTGCTGCATTTTAATATAAAAAGAGTTTCTTTATACAAAAGTTTTTTCTTTATATTAATATTATAGTGAGTAATAGAAATATGTTCTAAAATTGTACCTAATAAACCTTGTGGGCTACTACTATGATGTTTTTAAAGTGCATTGCAAGTGGACTTTCTGTTTTTTCATGGTTCCTGGTCTTGTTGGTCATTTATTCTTACTAAAACTTACCTGGTTTGTTAGCAAAATGTTAGACCTTGAAAATATAAAAATAAGATCTCATGTTAGAATAGCTGTTATTGTCTGACAGTGCAGACTATTATGGCTCTGAGATGTTAATGAGCTACCCAAGGTTCACAGATTAATTATTTCCATTGGCATTTGCCTACAGTGTGTTTCTGAGCAAGTCACTTACTCATATAGTGATACTGGGCCCAGTGGGCTTACCTCATTAACAAATGTATAAAATAAAAAAAAAAAATAAATACTATTATTTATTGGTTTATTTAAATTAGATGTTCCTGAGGAATTTAAAGGAACGAAAAAACTGTAAAGAACGCTTATCCTCTGTGTCTTGGTACACCCACCTCAAAGCAAGGTCAGAAATAAATGGATAAAACTTAAATACCACTGAACTGAAAATGAGCAGCCAGTGAGTAAAAAACTTTTATTGTCCAAAGAGTTAAGCGCTTTCACTAGCTGCAATGCGAGCTTCTTCAGAACTCCATTAAAATGTTAGTGTAATGTTTAAATAAGTTCTTTGGTGCCAAAAAAGCACTGTGTTAAAGCAACATATACACTATTAATAAAATAACAAATGAATACATAAAATAAAAACTTCAAAAGCATAAAAACATACTCTCATTATGTAAATCATGTGTGTGATACATTTGATCAACTTGGGACATAAATCCACTAACTCCTACGGGATCATGTGGTTATTTCTCATATGATACAAAGAGTTTAATCGCACACATGATTTACATAACGAGAGTATGTTTTTATGCTTTTGAAGTTTTTATTTTATGTATTAATTTATTTTATTAATAGTGTATATGTTGCTTTAACACAGCACTTTTTTGGCACCAAAGAACTTATTTAAACATTACACTAACATTTTAATGGAGTTCTGAAGAAGCGTGGATTGCAGCAAGTGAAAGCGCTTAACTCTTTGGACAATAAAAGTTTTTTACTCACTGGCCGTTCATTTTCAGTTCGGCGGTATTTAAGTTTTATCCGTTTATTTGTGACCTTGCTTTGAGGTGGGTGTACCAAGACATAGAGGATAAGTGTTCTTTACAGTTTTTTTGTTCGTTGTTCACTGAGCGCTTACTTTCATCTATTTGCTGTTGGTTTGTTTTCCTCAGGAACTTAAAGGAAGTAACATGGTAAGCATTTTGACTTTGGTAATTCCACAAGAACTAAAGTTATAAGGTCTGTCCTGTTCTACTCAAAGGCCTAAGAGATCCAGTGGTACATATTCTTCAACTAAAGGAAATACAAACCACTGTATCTATGGTGTGTGTGTGTGTGTGTGTGTGTATATATATATATATATATATATATATATATATATATATATATATATATATATATATATATGTAAGAAACTAAGCCGCGGTGGTACAGTGGTAGTGTTGTTGCCTTACAGCAAGAGGTTCTCCCGTTTGATTCTCAGCTGGAGTGCGGGGAGTACCTTCTGTGTGGAGTCTGCATGTCCTCCCCATGGTTGAGTGGCCTCCAAAAGACATGCGTGAATGAGCATGCCTTCGCTGAAGGTTGGGCATCGGGCTAGCAACTCGGCACCATAAAAATCTACTGCCAATCATTAGTGGACCGGAGTTCCGCTGTGGCGACCCCTAACTGGGAAAAGCCGAAAAGACAAACAACAACAACATATATATTCTTCAACTAAAGGAAATGCAAATCCCAAATATGAAATTGTCAAATTTCTGTCTTATGTGGATAAAAGGCTTGTTCTAAAAACAGATTGGACAAATTCTGTAGTTTAAGCAGGCTCTAACATTATCTGGATTGATAATGATTATGCCTCCAAAACTCTGGAGAAAAGAAAATTTGTCTGGCCTTGGCAAAACATTTTAAAAAACAATACATAGGAAAAAATGGATAGTGTAGTTCACTTTGTTATTAATTAATTAATTAAGTAAATAATTAATACCAGAAAAATGAAGAATTGGACTGGTCAGTTTATATTCCCAAACAATCTTCTGAAATAGAAAATTGGCACACAGTATCATAAAAAAGTCTAAAACTTCTAAAAATGTCTCTATACCCAAAGAAAATAGAAAATGAAGCTGAAAAACAGGAATACAAGAACATATATCATACCTGTCTTTAAAAACGAAGAAAGAGAAATTATCATCATTAAAATCTCATGACCTTTTTTTTTTTGTTTCTTTGGTATTTTATTTACAAACAAATTATATAGATAATTAACACTTAAAAATCTCAGTATTTTATTCAGGATGAAATAGAATTCTAAGCCAATCATTCCTTGTGTTTCTTGATGTAATGTTTATCTCCTTTCTTCCCTTTGCTTTAATTAATTTCTTTATATTTCAATATCCTCCCTGCCGATTTAAATTCAGGAATTAGTGATACATAAGCTTTCATTAAAATAATTAATTAATTAATTAATTAAATATCTTGGTAATATAATGTTTTATAGGCATTTTTTTTCTGTGTATACTATTAATATGTATTTGTTTCATTAATATTACTGAGCTGACTTAAGTAAGTTAACTCTAAGTCTTGTTGCTATAACTCTGCTAGATAGCTGGTTACATTGTGAAAGTTTTGTTAAGGTTTAGCCCTCCACTGGCTAATGTAATGATATGGATCTCTGAATGTTTTACACTTGCTGGCACAAGCAGTCTATAGAGCCAGTTGACAAAACTGTAAAATGGCAGTGCTCTCTGTTCGTAGCAAACCAAACTATAACACTGCAAAGTATCGATAAGATTGTGTGGAAGAGAGGAACATCTGTTTCACTCCTCAAAAAAAGATTAAAGTTATTATTTCTGTTGAGTAAGTGAGCAGATGGTTCTGTATTGTTTCACTGTGACACACACAATACTTGCGTTGGATCATTGTTGCCACTGATGTGAGTGTTATGTAACCTAGCGGGATGGGAGGGTAAAATGAGTATGCAGACATCAATGAACAGAAGGAAAACAAAGTGCAGTGTATATTTCTTACCGAAGACAAGAAACAAGTTTTCTTTTTCTTTCTCCTGTTCATTTTGGTTCTTATAAATATAGCAAATATTGAAAATAAAATGAAAGGAGATTGATAAAAGGTGCACCAAGTGAAGTTTTCTACTAAAGTAAATAGGCAATCACCTTTTTTATGTTCATTATTCATGTCAGAAGTAGTTGAGATTAACAAAAAATCCAACAGTGAGCCGAACACGTGCAGGATACGGATCTTTATTACTTCTAACTCAAAGTTGACTATAAATACACATGCAAGGTTGAACGCTTTCGTCTAATAATGCAGACATCATCAAAACCTGGTAACTTTGAGTTAAAAGTAATAAATATCTGTATCCTGTGTGAATTCGGCTCACTGGTGGATTTTTTATTCTATTATTTTGAGTGAATAGCCAGGTTTGGGATTCTCCAGTGCATTTTTTATGTACTTGAGATTAATAGTTAGCATGTTGTTTTCTTAACCAAATTGATCACTCTTTTTATATATAAAACAGTGTAAAAATTTTCTCTGTGTGGAAGATATATTTAGTTAATCACTGTATATTAATCAGATCAGATAATGATAGTAGAAATAGCAAACTTAAACTTGTCCTAAGTAAAAAAAAATAAAAAATATATAATTTGCAATATTGTATAATTTGAAATATTGTACAGAATTACTAAGTATTTGAAAGTAATCCCAAACAGGTACAGAATTACTAAGTATTCAAAAGTAATCCAAGCATGCTGATTTGATTAATATGCAGTGATTAACTGGATATCACTTCCACACAGAGAAGTTATTTTACACTGTTTTGTTTTTGGACCCAATATACTTGTTTAGTGGGTTGTTTGAGACTTCAGGGATACCACAGAGATTACTTGTTCTTTTTAGATATAACAAGCATATAAAAATGAGTAGCATATTACAATGAGCCATGACAATCTTTATGTAATGTGGATAGGAATGATCGGTTTCTATATACAAATTCTACTGACAGTGTATATAGGCGCATATTATATGTAAATAATTAAGTGTTTAGTAAAATAGAAGCATATTACTAAGTAGAACCTAATATTTCCTTAAAGTAAAGAGATACTATTACCTTTATGTAAAAATAATTAGGAATTGCTAATTGTCGTTTACATAATAATAAGGGAGGCTGGCATATTTTTTTAAAAAATGGGAAAGGAAGGCTAAGAGAATTCATTAAGCAATACTGTCTGTAGAGCTGTGAATTTAATACCTCTTACATACAATATATGTAGATGCATATGTCAATGAATTAAGCTACAGTCTTGTAAGGTGATGAGGAAGATGATAAGGAAGGGGAAATCTTTGCTTTGCTTTTAATTTTTTTTTTAAAAGCCTCCATTGATTTGATATGTGAGGAGCTTCAACTGAATACAGAAAGATGGTAGCACCAACATGTATTTAGCATCAGGTAACATGATGAGAAGAATTAAAAAGGAAATTAGGACATCTAGCAAAAAAGATGGATGACATGCAACAGAGAGGACCCATGATAGTCAGGCATGACTGTCAAAGAAGGTATGAGTGCAGCAGTGAATCAAGAGAGATGACAACAGTTAATGTGACACCTTGGCTCCATGTAGAAAAAGAGGAAAAGGGGGTTTGGTGCTGATGAACAGTGCACATAAGCTACATGATATTGTATATAATTGTCTAGTTATTTTTCCTTATAATCTTTATAATTATGTGTAGTTATTTTTTCTTATAATCTTTACAATTATTCCACAAATTTACAGATATTTCACATTTAATTCCTGTAGGATGCACATAACTGTGGCTTTCTTCATTGGTTTTGAGCTTCTCTTTATTTTTAACAATCCTTACCATCTCTGTTTCTTTGTTTTCTCATTCTGTCTGTCTCTCTTTCTGTCTCTCCTTTGTATAACTTAAAAGATAAATATACACCTAAGTAATATAATGATGAAGCTCATGAAATAATTACCCCTATTTCACAGTTTAAATTATTGCAGTGGGTAAAATCATGATTGTTATTGTGCAGTACTGGTATAGACTATGAGAGCTCTATGAAATAATACAATCTCAGAGAATGAATATAAAGAGTCCCTTGAAAATAGGCAGTAGAAGATATCATAGAGAAAGCAAATAAGTGAATAGAAAAAGTAAAATGAGTAAAAATAAATGAGAGAGACAGGAAATGAGAATGGGAGGGGGAGAAGGGAGAGAAAAATAAGCTAAACTATTATCATGATATTAACATTTTTGCAATAAAGGTAATCATAGAAAAGATGAGTAATAAAAATACCACAAATGAATTAATGACCTACAGAGAAAAGTGTACAATACTTCTTCTCCCTATTCAAGATCTTTCATCAATGTATACAGTACTAACTACACTGCACACAAATATTGTATTTATTTTATATTAATATTATAGAACTCACTAATATAAGCGCTTGTGCATGAACACACACACACACACACACACACACACACACACACACACACACACACACACACACACACACACATATCTGTATATATTCACACAGGTATACTCACAGAAACGCACACTGATAGACTATTTTATGCATGTCAATATTTTTTTTCCTCTAGTAACATTGGAAAGGTGGTTCCAGTCATATTATTTAAAACTCAAAATGGAAATTTGCCCTTTTTCCACTGTTGTATAATTCCAAAGTTAATATATATAATTAGCAGGGTGGTGTGAGGGGTACAGATGGGCTTGCCACCCTTGTGTTAATTCAGTTTTCAATATTTTGAGTTTTTAACATTTTGGGTTTCAATATTTTGAGTGTTTGATATTATGACATAGATTCTTGAAAAGATAGTGACAAATTTTAATTTAGTTAGGATTTCTTAATTCAACTAGCAGTCAGTAGACTCCAAGATAGTTGTAGTCTGACATTTACTATCTTAAATGTGTTTTACTGTTATTTGTTCTCCTACATAACTGCTACTAGTACAGACAAGAATAATAAATTATGTTTAATTACCAAGGTGCCATATTTTGGTTGCAAATACAATATTACATTAACCAGATCAGTATGGCTAAGAAATTAAATGCAATCTGTATAAACATCAATGTTGTAAATAGTTGCCAGAAAATAATTAGTTTACTTACACTTTTGAAAACCTACTAACTAGATTTTGCTTTTATGCAAGAATTTTGTATCTTATATAAGGACAGATAAGTGATTAATCTGGTCAGTATGAAACTTTAAATGGCTTATGGTACCACTTACACTGATCCTGTTGACTTAGCCAACCAGCTGGCTGATAGGTTCAGTGCAAAATTCACCCCCTTATTTCCTCCCAAAGGCCCAGTCGCCATCCCCGATACTTCTCCCACACCTCACATCTCCATAGACCAAGTGGTAAAGGCCCTATCCAAGGCAAAGAACACAGCTTCCATGGGACCTGATAATATCCCAGGCTGTATTCTGCACCATCTCCAGTAAGAACTAACTTCACCATTGAGCACCCTATTCAACCACAGCCCAATTACAGACTTCATTCCAGCAGAGTGGAGAACTGCCCTTGTCATCCCCTTGCACAAAGGTGGTGCCAATACTGACCCGGGAAACTATCGCCCCATTAGCTTGACAAGTCTGATTTGTAAAGCCATGGGGCGTATTATTATGGATCTCATAAACAAGGACATAGGTAATCTCCAAACACTCAACCCCATGCAATTCAGATTTGTCAGGGGCAGATCTTGCCTATTGAACCTAGTTGACTTCTTTGAGACTGCTGCCAAGGCCCTGGATGAGGGAAAATCAGTACATATAGCTTACCGTGACCTGGCCAAGGTCTTTGACACAATCCCTCACTCGGACATCATTGAAAAGCTAACACAACTCGGTGTTAATCCTAATCTTGTCAAATGGGTGGGCAACTGGCTCACAGATAGGATCCACAAGGTCAAAACAGGTGCCATCACCTCCGACAGCAGACCTGTCACTAGTGGTGTTCATGCCTCTCAACTGTACAGATTTTCACAGAATGTCCAGATTTTTGCCTTATATTTTTGGTACATTTTTTAATAAAATTGTGGCTTTCTGGCAAATTAGTGGCAAATCACTGAGGACTTGAAGTTAGAAAATAATGACAGATATTTGAATTTTAGACTTCATACCCTTCAGAAAAATTATGCTAATGCAAAACCTGTTATTCTATCAACTTTCTAAGTTTGTAAGAGCAACATTTCAAAATTGTTCCTATTTGTACCACTTTTTTATGGTTCTATCCAAATGTCTTACTCTAAGAGGTTGCAAGGTATGGTGGTGTTCCCCAAGGATCTGTCCTGGGAAACCTACTGTTTGGCATCTACTTTTCAGATGTCTAGACAAAAACAAAGGGCCTGTGGCTGACCAAGTTTGTGGATGACTTTATGTTGGGTGCTGGCATTGACTCCCCCGATGACGTTAACATACTGCAAGGGGGTCTCACAGCTACAAATAACTGGTGCCAAACTATTGGCCTTAAGTTAAATGCAAAAAAAGTATTATCATACCATTCAGCAAAGTCATAACCCCTACTGATTACCACATCAACAGCAACTCCCTAAGCACACAACCTGTGGTGAGAGACCTTGGTACTCAGGTTGACAACAATCTCACATTAGACCATCATGTTGTGGCAGTGGTCAGAAAAGCCTATTACTTGGTTCATCTCATAAGTAAAGGGATTTCATCCAGAAAAAAGGAGGTTACTACCTCTCTGTACTCCTCCCTCATTAGACCCATGATTGAGTATAATGCCCCATTTGGTATGTACCTCTCCAAACACCTGCACCAACTGGAAAGGCCACAGAAATAGCTCAAAAAGAGAATCCATGGCCCCCAACACCTGTCCTTTGTGGACAGGCACAAATCACTATCACTTTACTCGGTATCATACAGATTTCTCAGAGGTGATCTGTGTCTTGCCTACAAGGCAATATTGGACCCTGTCCAACTAGAGATGCTCCATATCCATAAGTCTAATTCCTCACACATTACCCATTCAATAGGCCTAAATCTAATATGCGACATCAACAAAACCTGCTGGAGAGACAGGTTTGTCTCCCAGAGGCTGCCTCATCTCTGGAATAGACTTCTCATACATGCCAAACAGAGTATCACACTGACCCTCTTCAAGCACAACCTTGATGAGTGGATGGGAAACCACAAATTTGTTGTAGGGGTTTCACATTTGTCCTTCATTGACTGGGGTGACAGGTGCTGACTGAGGTTGTTTTTTGGGGGATAAACTCTTGGCTAGGCTAGTAAGGGTCCCAGGGTCATTAGCCTAGTAACTTGCTATGATCCTATGATCCTATGTTATAAACATAAGAGGAGTAACAATATTATGAAAAAAAAACATAATGAATAAAGTGAAATTCTAATATAATAATATAATGAATGTCTATTTTCAATGATAGATAAAGACTATGAAAATGCAATAATCACATTAACAAATATGTATTGGATACCAGGAATGGGAGCCAGATATGCCTAAATGTTTTGAATTACTTATGAAAAGATACTTGATAATAGGTAGCAACTTAAAATGTGTTTTGAATCATCCATACACAAGTGCTCGTAAAGGACCCTAAACACCTGCATAAGGCAAAGCATTAAAGAGACAGTAGATTTGTTTAATATGAAGCACTTAAATAAAATAAAAGATGATGACTCACTTATGATTATATAGGACTCCTAAATTTTTGATACTCAAAGAGTAATAGGTAGGATATTTATTTCAAATTATCTATATTCAAAAATTAACTCTTTCAAAGTCATAACATGTCACCTGTTGGATCATAATTCCATTTTATTTAAACTAGATATAAGTAATAATAATAATAATAATAATAATAATAATAATAATAATGATAATAATCAGCAGTATGTCATAGGAATGTATCATATGCAACTAAATTAAAACAATTTCCTCAGTGATTATTAGAATAATTACTTTCTTTTAATATAATGATGAGAATATAAATAAAATATTGTATCAGACATTTATAACATTAATATAGTAAAGCATTAATATGTTATTAAAGTAATTTTAAGGAATGGAAAAAAGAATGATGGGATCTTCAACAAAAATCAATTTGAGCAAATTGAAATTAAAAACATGGGGACTTTTTTATATGGTAAATGTATAAGATAAAGAGGACTGACAGATATTAAACCATAAATTGCGGATGATTCTAGAAAAGTTTAGACATACCATATATGTTAACCCAATGAGGTCACATTAATTAGTTAATAATAAAATAAAAAACACTGTCAGATATTAAAACATAGGATGGAGATGATTCTAGAAAGGTTTATATATATATATATATATATATATATATATATATATATATATATATATAAAATGTTAACCCAAAAAGGCCACATTAATTAGCTACTAGAACTTAGTTACTAAATAAAATTCATTACATTCTCAGAAAACAATAAAACTGTCTTTAGCAGATATCTTAGAAGAATTTAGAAAATGTCATAAGCAACTTAACAATAATACTTTATTAATATATGAAAATGACCACATACAATGTATCTTAATAATATCATTAATAAGAAGTGAAAAGAAGCTAATGCTATATAATTGAAGCAAACTGATAATGAAGATGTCATCCAACATATGGAGAAGTTAAAATATAATTCCCAAGGCACTGATAGACATGCCAAAAATCTATAAATCATTCTCATCAAAGTCATATAATTATTAACTAAATGTCCAGTGATATCCAGTTCAACAATAGCATGCCTGTTTCATTGAGACATTCATTAACCACTTCCATATTAAAATAAAATAAAAATCCAAATCACTTACCATCATGTAGGTCAGTTATATTACTAGACTTGGGTCTACATCAGTTCATTAAATGCACTAATTACTAAACACCTCCTTGTCAACTCTATTAAGAGAAATTTTATTCCGTTAAACAATTGTTTCAGTGAAGTTTTTCCCTGGGGGGGAAAAACAGTTGGCTGACCCAATGACCACAACAAAAAGAGCACTATTTATAACCCACCCTGCTGGGGGGCTGCACCCCACATAACTAAATATGCCAAGTCCAAGATCACACTACAGTGGGGAAAAGGGCAAATCCTCAGTGATGACCCACTGTTTTCCCCCCTAGGAAAAACTTTGCTGAGATGATCCATTGATGGAATAAGATTTTGCTTAATAGAGTTCGACAAAGAGGTGTTTAGTAAGTAGTGCATTCCATAAACTGATACGGACCCCTAGACTTTGATTATAAATTGAATTTGTCAGCATTTGCAGATAGATTAAAAACTGAATTAATAGAGGAAGCTCAAATTGGCTTTATTATTAATAAGCAACCCAAGGTAACACTAAAGGAATACTAACACCAATAGACTATTTAAAGAACTTTAATGAAGAACTGGCTTTATTCTGTCTTGACATATAAAACATTTTTGATGCACTAAATTGGAAAAATGTATTCAAGATATTAGATACATTTGGTTTTTGAAATGTATTTATTAACCTACTAAAACTGGTATACAACAATAAAAATATATATTAAAATTGGACCTCTTCTGTCAAGAGAAATAGATGTCAAGAAGGGTAACAAACAGCTTTTTTTCCTGTTTTGGCTATAGACAATTAGCCACCAATGCAATAACAAGTAATTTTCAAACAGAGGTTTTAAAGTAAATGGTAATTATCAGTTAAATATTACTTTTTGCTGATAAAAATCTTATAATCCTTGGAAATATAGAAAAATTCTTAACCATGTTTAATAAGAATTACCATTCTAAATACAAATGCTATCATTCAAAGCATATAACATAACACCTTCATGGCATTTGCTTTTATTGTATTGTCTTGTATAATATTCAGCTATCAGTACACTATTACTTTATCTCCTTTATGATTTACCCTAATGTCCATGCTGTAACTCACCTGTACCACTCATCCTCCTCATTTTCTTTTCACTTCAGCACCCCATTTATAAAAGCACATTTTTTTCTCAATTTTTTTTTATTTTTCAAATACATTTGAATGAATTCCATAGTATTTATACATAATATCTTAAATAACTATGTACACTATTTACATTAACCTGACACTATAACAGATCTTAATGTATTCAGTTACTTTATAAGTATGCCCAATCCATTATTAGAGTGTCTGATCAATTATTGTATAGTGTCAATCAACGATAAGACTTTTCCCCAAGGGTTGTTGATAAATGGCTTTGGATTAATTCTTAGTTCTTTAATTTTAATTTTCAATAATGCTGTGGTCTTCAGTAAGCTGTAGAAGTCTTCCAAAGTTGGTATTGTGTTTGTATTCCATCTTCTTGTTATACACTTCCTTAAAATTGCAAGTATAGTCCATACTAGATACATGTTTGACCTATTCAAATGAGGACCTTCGTTCACATTTAATAATACAAGAGCTTTAGTTAAAGAAAATGATTCATTAAATAAAGCTTGTAGAAAGTTATTAATTTGTTGTTTGTCTTTCGGCTTTTCCGATTATTAATACCATTCCAAAATAGCTTATTTTAACACAATCAAAGAAAATGTGGTTCCAATCTGCATTGTGTACTTGCTCACATCTCCAACATATTCCATTTATGGAAGAACTAATTTTACTGATTCTATCTGGGGTTAAGAATGCTCTGTGCAAGCATTTCCAATTAAAAACTTTCCAGTATTGTGAAAAGGATGTATATTTTATCGATAATAAGATATTTGTTTTAATATCTTCAGTTAACTGTATTGAGTGTCCTTTTGTTATATATTTCCAATATGAGGTTTTGGGTGTTGTTTATAGTTTATCAATATTTTGTAAAATGTTGAAATACTGTTTCCCATGTCAAAGTCATTATATATGATTTCATATATGTATTTCGTAAATTTAGGTATTTCTTTAAATGAAGAATTGTTAATTCTTCTACTTAAATCTTGCAAATATGACAGAGTACTCTATAAAGTTAGCCAGCCCTGTTTTGGAATTGTGTATGTTGTTTTTATTACTTGCATATCTAAAACTTTTAGTTCTTTGACACATTGGAGCCAACAAACAAATCCTTTCTGTTCCCAGGAATTAATAATTTCTCTATATATTTTATGTGACTATAAATGGTGATAAAAGATCAAATTGGATTTTTAAATCTATATTTGCATTAATAATTTTCCTAAATGAGTTAATGTAATAATTAATTATATGAGTTTTAGTGGGTTTGGTTCTGTTATATTGCATACTAATACATATGTGCCATGGCAAATTGTTTTTATCTGTTATTTGAATTTTTTTGTAAATCAAATTAATTTATTGATACTACAGTTAGTAATTCTTTCCAATTTGCAGAGTAATTTGGACTTATCCAGTCTGAGATTATTTTAGATATTGATGCTTTTATATATGTTTCTATATCAGAAAAGTTTAATTCTCCCTGTTTCCATGGTCTGATATGATGTATTAAAGCTATTTTGTTTATTTTGGGAAACCATAAAAATCTTATTAGGCATGAATTTATTTCTTTAAGTATATTCCTTTCTGGTAACAGTTGTATTGCCAAGGCTATATATAGGATCTGGGGCAGTAAAAACATTTTTATTAACTGTACTCTATCTTCAAATGTTAATATTATTTTGTTCCATTTTTCCACAGAGATTATAATTGTATTGATGATATTATTGTAGTTTTTTGAGACTAATTCATTATTATCCTTGCATAACTCAATTCCTAGATATTTTAAGGTAGATTTTTGTTTCCCTATTATGTGATTCCCCTTAGTCTGCAGTTATTTTTTTATTTAAAAATAAAAATATTGATTTTGATTTATTGAAATGGAGTCCTGAAGTCATGTGAAATTTGTCAATTAATATATCTAATTCTTATAATGTCTATTTTGTATTAATGTTAGTAATATGTCATCATCAAATTGCATTATTTTAAAATTGTATTGTTCATAAACATCTATTCCTTTGATTTTTATATTGTTATGAATTGAATCTGCCAATATTTCAATAGCCAGAGCAAATATAATCGGTGACATGGGACATCCTTGTTTAGTGCCTTTTGTTATATGTATAGATTCAGAGGTAAAAAGACCTAAATTGACATACACTAAATTATTTAAGTGTGTGTGTGTGTGTATATATATATATATATATATATATATATATATATATATATATATATACATATATATATATATATATATATATATATATATATATATATATATATATATATATATATATATATATATATTCTTTAGCAGATGAACAAAGGATGCAGGAAATTCAAATAGCATTAGGATTTTGAATAAATAGTCTCAATTTAGGGAATCAAAGGCTTTCTCTATATCTAAGCCAATTATGAGTGTTTATTTTCTTAATTAACATAATCTATAAGAGAAATTATCTTTTAATATTGTCATGTATGTGTCTATGATATATAAATCCAGTTTGATTATTATTTATTGTTTTGGATAGTGGTATTTTCATTCTGTTAGTTAATATTGTCACAAATATCTTATAGTCATTATTTAATAATGATATAGGTCTATATGAGGTACAGAGGTTTGGGGATTTGTTTTCCTTTAGGATTGGTGTGATTAATGAATATCTCCAAGAGGGTGGTATTAAAGCTTGTGGCTGAATTTCTAATAGAGTTTTATGGAAGAGAGATAGTATCTTTGATTTTATTTCCATAAGTATGCCATCTATACCTGGAGCTTTATTATTTTTACCCTCTTATATTGTATATGTCTTTTCTTTGTAGGATATGGGTGATTGTAGAACTAGTTTTAAATTTTCTGGTATTTATTATATTAGAACATTTTTCATCTAGATTTAATTGATCAATATGTATATTTTCATTTTGGAAATGTTCCATATAGTGACTTCTATAGACATCAAGAATGTCACCTATATCAGACATTTTTCTCCTTTCTTTTCATGGAAGATACTTTTACTGTTATTAGCTTTTGATTGTATTTTGATTCTTGTGGATAATTATGTAGATATTTGGGAGAAGTGGCCAAGGTATTAATTTTTAGTTTTTCTAAAGCTAAACTAGTTTTATATGTTATAATTTCATTGTATTTATTGTTTAATACTTCTACTTTCTTTTTCATCTCCAAATGATTTTGATTTTTTTTTCAGCTTTTACTGACAAAAGTTTGGATTGTAGATCTAATAATTCAGAATCCCATTCTCTGATTTTTTTATATCAAGTTAGGGTTTTACCATAAATGTAAGCTTTTAATGAGTCCCATATCATTATTTTATTAAAAGCACATTTTTTGTATGTAACATACATGCATAAATATATGACACAACAAGTAGTGTTTTAGCAATCTGTTTTACACAATTACACAACCTTTTAAGTTGCTATTAAACTGTTTTACATTTCATGTTTGAATTTATTCTTCTGTACCTATCTTTGCTTTATTGTAAGATCTTGTACTTTTGTTCTAATATTTTTTTTCTAATTCAGGGTTGAGACATAGCTCTACTTCAATAAAAAAATTAAAACAATAAAATTAGACAATTTGAAACTATATCTGAACCAAAATAAATAATAAAAGCAAATATTTAGTTATAAATCCTAAGCAAAATTAAAGCATGCTAGTAAAAGAGGGATATAAAAAAGTAAAATGAAATTCTTTGGAATAATCATTAATTACACTATAGAACAAATAATGCAGGAAAACACAGAAAAGATTATAGGTAATATATGCTAAATCGTCACAAAATCAAAGTACTTACCTTTAAAGATAGATTGATTTTTATTAAAATGATTCTCCTTAAAGAAATTTCTATGTTTGATACACGTCAGTTTTCACCCTATCAAATCTCAAATAAAGAAGACCCAGAGAGTTATTTTAATGTGATTTTGTTTCTGTAATAGAAAGTGAATAGACCACAAAATTCATATTATAGCATGATTAATTGGAGCAGTAATTTTCCCTAAACAAAATGTGTTGTAGATCAATGTGTGTGCATGTAACTTTAAGAAGCTATCCAAGGGCTTGCACAACTGTATAAATACTGAGCATGTGCAAGTCTGACTGTCATTTTGTAGTAAACTGTTGAAATCCATCCTGATGTGTTTCTGTGTATTAAAGCATCTAAACAAAATACTGTGCCTGCTTGTCATCTATGTTAGAGAAGGGTGATGGTGTCAGAGGTATGTCTGAAGGACTTGAAGCCAGGACAGAGTCCAAATTTTTCAGTTCAAGATCGAGAGGCACTCAGTTAAATCTGGAGGAATATACAGCAGTGAATCATCCCTACAAGACATACACTTAACAAAACAGGTCAGGAAAGAATTTCAGATGTTAAAACTTGCTCAGCACTATTTATTATTCACAAACTATGAAAAGAGGTATACAGAATGCTCTAAATGATTTTTGCATAAACTGATATATCCGATATTGATAAAAATATTCAAATTACTATGGAAAATGTTTGAAATAAAGTTTGAATTGCATAAACCTAATAAATTAAAGGGGAATGGCCACATTTTTACTATGAACATATATTTTGTAGTAATCAAAGATACCTGAGTTATCAGAAGTGTATAAAGTGTTCACATCTTTATGCAGTACTACAGTAAAGTTATTTCACAGAATACAGTCATTACAGAGCATATTTCACAAAGTACACTATTCCAAAGAGTTTATTGTGCATCTGGATGTTATTAGAAGCTCACAGAACAGTTTGTTCATACATAATTACAAGGGCCATATTTTTCATTGTGTTTGCACATACTTTGTGGGCATGGCAGATGGATTTGAAAACACATTTCACTTGTGTTTGACAGCAATATTGCTGAGAACTGGAGAGTGTTTGAGCAAGAGTACAACATTTTCATACAGGCTGCATTTTCTGATAAAGATTACCGTACAAAGGCATTTATTCTAGTTAATTTAGCTGAGTCAGAAGCCACAGAAATGGAGCATTCATTTGTGTATGCACCTGCTATCTATACAGGAGAGAGGGAAACTGTCATATTGTTGTACAGGCTGAGTCAAGGGAGGACCCTGAGTGCTTAAAATGTAAATTTAGAGAAATGTGTAACCCACAGATAAATGTTACAATGGAAAGGCAATTATTTTACACAAGGGATCAAAAGCCTGGTGAAACTGTTGCAGCATATATAACCAACTTGAGAAATAAGGCTAAAATGTGCAGATTTGGTGATTTAAGGGATGAGCTGATAAAGGACAGACTTATGTGTGGTATTAAAGATGATGCTGTGAGACAGATTTGCTTCATGATAGTGATTTAACTTTCAATAAGGACATTGAGATTTGTCAGATATATGTGCTCATAAATATGTTTACAAATAAGAATAGCTGTAGAAGGCACAGCGATAAAACTGATGTTGATAGTATGCAGCACGTGGTTAAAAGAAACAGGCCCAAACACATGGCAACAACTGTAGCTCCTGCAGCACTCAGTGGAAACCCCAGAGCTTTCCAGGATATTCCAGAGTTTGCACAGTCTCAGTGAAGCATAACAGTGAGTCAGCAAACTCAAAGCATGGGCCCCAACCTAGTTTCATTGTCAACTGTCATAATTGTGGTGGAAGTCATGAATCTAAAAGGGGAAAATGTTAAGTTTTTGGTCAGCAATGTCACAACTGCAATAAATGGAATATTTTCAAAAGGTTTGTAAATCAAAAGGCCCACATTCTTTTATTAAAAGGGAACATTTTAAGAAACGAGTTAATCAATTAGAGAGCTGCAACCCTACTATTTATGTGGATGGTGTGTCAGTGCTTCATGAAACAGTCAATGCAGTAGATTTAAGGGCAAAGAATTAAGTATTTTGTACTGTTCGGATAAATGGCAAACCCACAGAGCTCAAAGTTGACAGAGCTTCCAAGTGCAATGTTATGTCAGCAGAAACATTTGCTAGAGTGTGTCATGGAGGTGAAGAAATTCAAGCCAAAGGCTCAATAGTAGAGTGTGTCATGGTGAAAGGCTTGATTTGGCAAGGTGTGCAAAGTTTGTTGCTTATGGAGGTGAAGAAATTCAAACCAAAGGCTCAGTAGTGTTTTCATGTTTCTCCTGACAGAGTGGGAAATCTTATGACTTCTTATTTTATGTGGTCAAGAGGCATGTCCAGTCATTATTATTGCTCAGCGACAGTTTGAAAATGAGACTGCTTTCATTTAATAAGGAAGTCCATCAAGTTAGCTTAAAAGACCACTACTCTAATTTCGCCCAGTACATTTTTTCTACCTATGCTGATCTTTTCAAAGACAAATTAGGGAAGCTTCCTGTTGTGTACTCCATGAAGTTAGATCCAGATTTCAGTCTAGTTATCAGGCCAGCACAAAAAGTTCCAATAGCCATGCAGGACAGAGTCAAAGCCGAGCTAGATAAGATGGTACGACAAGGTGTGATTTGTCCAGTTGCAACTCCAACTGAATGGGTATCTTCCATGGTGGTAGCTCGTAAGAAAAGCTCAGATGATATCAGAATATGTACTGGCCCACAAGATTTGAACAAAGAGCTAAAAAGACTTCATCATCCAATGTGTACAGTTGAAGAAGTTGCAGCCTTGATGCCTAATACCACTGTTTTTTTCTGTCTTAGATGCAAAGAGTTAATTTTGACAAATTCAGCTTGACAATAAATCATCACTGCTCATTACATTCAGTACTGTGTTTGGCAGGTAAAGTCTTTCAATGTACAATGGAGCAAATTTTTTCTGGGTATCCTTGTGCTATCATAGTAGACAACATACCAATAGAAGGTCATGGTGAAGCTGAGAATGACAGAAACCTCAGAAAAGTTCTAGAAGGGTTACATCAAGTGAATCTTAAGCTCAATCCACAGAAATGCAAATTCAGGCTAGAAGAAGTTACTTATGTTGGTCATTTATTAACCAGTTCAGGCTTAAGACCAGACCCTTCTAATCAAACAGCCATTCTCGAGATGCCAGCTTCAGACAAGCCCTGCAAAGCTTCCTTGGCATGATTAACTATTTAGGCATGTTCATTCCAGACTTCAGCCAACTATTAGCACCAGTCAGAGAGCTGACACATAAAGGTGTACCATGGTTTTGGTTAGAGTAACACCAAAGAACATTTGATATCCTGAAACAGAAAACTGCTAGTCCACCAACTCTCAGATACTATGATGTTCACAAGCCAGTTAATCTTTCATGTGATGCTTTGAAATTTGGTCTTGGTGTAGTCATTCTGCAAGAGGGTCAACCTGTTGCCTAAGCATCAAGAACTCTTACCCAAACTGAAATGCAGTATGCTCAGATCGAGCAAGTGCTTTTGGCAATTGTGTTTGCATGTTCAAAGTTACATGATTATGTTTATGGTAGACCTATCCAGATCGAAACAGACCACCAACCTCTAGTCACTATCTTGAGAAAGCCTATGCATTCAGCTCCAGCCAGACTGCAACGTATGATGCTGAGATTGCAAAAGCATAATTTCACTCTTGTCTACAAGAAAGACAAACTTCTTTATCTTGCTGATACATTATCCAAATCACCCAGAAATACCACAGAACAGCATGAAAAGGAGAACCTTGATTTTGATGTCATGGAAGTGAGACATTTTTCTTCCACATGCCTTGATGAGTTGAGAGATCATACAGCCACAGATCCAGCTTTACAAAGGCTCAACCACTTTATCAATCAAGGATGGCCATCAAAGTAATCTAGTTTACCTCAGGAAGTGCAACCTTATTTCCATATAGAGATGAGATTTTGTCTGACAAATGTATCATTATGAAAAGTCCAAAAGTAATTGTTCCAAAGTCCTTGCAACAAGACTATATTACTATCTTGCATTGTGGTCATACTAGTACCAACTCTACAAAAAGAAGGGTGAGAGGACTAGTATCTTGGCCTTCTATGTCACAAGATATTGAGACAGCACTTTTATCTTGTTTTGTGTGTAATAGTACAAAGCCACATCAACAGAAGGAACCACTTCACCTAAACCAGATTCCTGAACTACCTTGGTTGACAGTAGCCACGAACATCTTTAAGTGGGATGGTCAACATTATTTGGTGTTAGTAGACTCTTATTCTAATTGGTTGGAGATTGACCTACTTCCTAACTTAACATCCAGTACTGTCATTACTAAGATGAAGCATCATTTTGCATGCAATGTAGTCTGCACAAAGTTACAGTATTTCTGACAATGGCATGCAGTTTACAAGCCAACACTTCAAATGATTTGCCAAGGAATGGGACTTTACTCATATCATGAGTAGTCCTGAGTACCCACAGTCAAATGGTTTGGCAGGATGTGCAGTTCAATGTGCAAAACAGTTACTAGGGAAGTCAAAATGAGATAATAGTGATGTTTTCCTGAATCTCTTGAATCTCAGAAATGTTCCTCATGATAAATATCTTGGTTCACCTGCTCAGAGACTTCTGTCAAGACAAACCAGAACCGCATTACTAGTCAGTAGTCAATTCTTGGTTCCACGTGTCAAGAACAGCAGGTCAGTGAAAACCAGTCTGTTGAAGAAACACCTAACCTAGAAATCCTACTATGATAAGACTGGCAAACCACTCAATCTATTATGAGAAGAAGAACTGGTAAGGATGCAAATATCCAAAAATTATGATCGGGTTGGTGTCATGAAGAATATTTGTCCAGAGCCGAGATCATACACTGTGGAATCACAAGGAGCACAGTTCAGGCAGAATCAGAAACATTTGATGCCGGTGTCTGACCTATACCACAGCACACAGCCTGTGAGAAGGACTCTTATCTCAGAGTGAGTTGTCTGGTGTTCCAGTTCCTGAGGAAGTTCCAGATAATATTCCTATTCCTATGATGAATCCAGAAGTTCCTGATATGAGTTGCTCACTGAAGACTGTATCTGTTGCTAAATTTAGTCCAGATTGTTATGTTACAAGATTTGGCAACTTGGACATGAACACTGTGTTTTGTTTCTGACGTCTATAGCAATGCATGTCTAACTCTAATATTGTTTTTGCAAAGGGCAGTGTTTTTAAGAGGGAGGATGTAGATCAGTGTGTGCATGTACCTTTAAGAAGCTATCCAAGGGCTTGCACAAGTGTATAAATACTGAGCACCTGCAAGCCTGACTGCCATTTTGTAGTAAACTGTTGAGATGTAAGCATGTATGTATGTATGTAAGGTCTAGCTGTTAACCAGTTTGTTTATATTTTGTGATGCTGCAATCCATCCTGATGTGTTTCTATGTATTAAAGCATGTAAATGAAATACCCCAAGTGCTTGTTATCTATGTTAGAGCGGGGTGAGTGACATGTATTTACTTGGATCGAACTTTAAAATAATAGTACATTGGATTATAAATGTTCATGTATCACATTGCAAAGAATTTACATTTAAGCCTCTATAATAATAATAATAAAAAAAATCCTCACAACTGAAAACTGTTTTGGCTTATATCAAATTACCTTGAACTGTTGGAAAGCTGATAGACTTGCTCTGCAGAGTTGAAATCTATTTCAAATTGATAAGTACATATTTTGCCACTTTAACTTGCACTGTGTTGTATTTATACACTTGCCTATTATTTATAGTGGTGCTGTATTGTTTCTGTTTCTGTCTCTTGTGTCTCTACTGTGTTTTTTTCTCAGGGTAGCTCAGGCTAGTTTCAGGGAGGGGGTTGTTGAGCCAGCCCACATCCTAGCTGTTAGTCATTGCCTGAGGTGTATTTCATTGTAATTCCAATACAGATTACATTTCAGTGAAGTGTTGGAAAGCTGATAGACTTACTGTGCAGAGTTGAAATCTATTTCAAACTGATAAGTACATATTTTGCCACTTTAACTTGCACTGTGTTGTATTTATACACTTGCCTATTATTTATAGTGGTGCTGTATTGTTTCTGTCTCTTGTGTCTCCACTGTGTTTTTTCTCAGGGTAGCTCAGGCTAGTTTCAGGGAGGGGGTTGTTGAGCCAGCCCACATTCTAGCTGTCATATTTTGATTCAGGCACTCCTACTGTGTACAAAGAGAGCATCTGAGAAGGACAATCCCTGTAGCCTCTTAATCCTGCTGTGTTCCCTCCATCAAAAAAAAAAAAAAAAAATATATATATATATATATATATATATATATATATATATATATATAAATATTCAGCTGCTCTTACTGTAACTTTCTTAATTGCTGTTCTGCGGGCTGTTATCTGTTCAGTTATTCTTACTCTGCACTTAATACTGCTTGTTAGCAGCCTTCTAATTTAAAGCCTTCTGCACTTGTTTAGTCATTTGTTAATTTAATTGCATTTAATTAAACTGTATTTGCCGCAATATTGATATATGTGTGCTAGTCTACACTGCATTTGAATTGTATTTATTGCTGTTTTAGCTGCTTTTCTGTAAAAAAAAAAAAAAAAAATTCCTAGCTTATTTCCTGCCTTTCCTGTAACTTATCTAGTCCAGATACATACTTGCTGTATCCAGGTCTGTTTGTAAGCTCCTGATCCCCCCCAAGCCTTTCTGTGTTGGATGGAAGCCTTCTAGCTTATCAGTGGGAGTGGTAAGTACTAAGTAGCCTATCTACCACAGGAGGAGAGGTTTCTGGCCCAGAAATTATAGTTTATTGGCCATTTGGAAAGCTCTTCCATCTCTTTCAACCTTCTGATTCAAAAGTCTGTGTTTGTGCTTGTTTCCTGCCTTTCCTGTTACTAGTCTAGTCCAGGTACAGATCTGCTGTATCCAGGACTCTTTGTAAGCTTCTGAGCTCCCCCCCCCCCAAGCCTTTCTGTGTTGGAGGGAAGCCTTCTAGCTTATCAGTGGGAGTGGTAAGCATCAGGTAGCCTATCTACCATGGAAAGAGTGGGTTTGGCCCATAAATTGTAGTTTATTGGCTGTTTAGGCAGTTTTTCATCTCTTTCAACTTGCTGGCTTAAAAGCCTACGTTTGCGCTTGTTCCCCACCTTTTCTGTAACTAGTCTAGTCCAGGTACAGATTTGCTGTATCCAGGATTCTTTGTAAGCTTCTGAGGCCTCCAAGCCTTTCTGTGTTGGAGGGAAGCCTTCTAGTGGGAGTGGTAAGCATTAGGTAGCCTATCTACCACAAGAGGAGTGGTTTCTGGCCCAGAAATCGTAACTACTGGCCGTTTGGGCAGTTTTTCCCATCTCTTTTCAACTTTCTGGTTTAAAAGCCACACTTGCACTTGTTTCCCACATTTCCTCTTACTAGCCTAGTCCAGATACAGAGTAGCTGTATCCAGGACTGTTGGTAAGCTTCTGAGCCCTGCAAGCCTTTCTGTGTTGGAGGGAAGCCTTCTAGCTTATCAGTGGGAGTGGTAAGCACTAGGTAGCCTATCTACCAGAAGAGGAGTGGTTCTGGCCCAGAAATTGTAGTTTATTGGCCGTTTAGGCAGTTTGTTTTCCATCTCTCTCAACTTTCTGGTTTTAAAGCCAGTGTTTGTGCTTGATCCCCACCTTTCTCCTAACTAGTCTACTCCAGGTACAGATATGCTGTATCCAGGACTGTTTGTAAGCTTCTGAGCCCCCCGAGCCTTTGTGTTGGAGTGCAGCCTTCTAGCTTATCAGTGGAAGTGATAAGTACTAGGTAGCCTGTCTACCACAAGTGGAGTGGTTCTTGGCCCAGGAATTGTAGTTTATTGACCATTCGGGAAGTTGTCCATGTCTTTCAACTTTCTGGTTTAAAAGACCACATCTGTGTTTGTTTCCCATCTTTCCTGTAACTAACCTACTGGAAAGCACTAGAAAGCCTTAAACTGATATAAGCCTTCTAGCTTAAAAGAGAGACTTTGGAGTGATTGAGTATCAGTTTTCTGTATTTTCTTGCTGTACTTAACTGTTTTCCGTATAAACACTGATTTTCCAGCACTTATTGTGATTTAAAAGCTTGTTTTTTTCACATATTGTACTTATTTGACTGCCTGCACTTTTAAAAAGTTGTTTTGTTGTTTAAATAAATTGTTTAACTGTTGTAGGCTATACACTAAAGTGTGATAGCCTTTTCTGATCACTTGTAGTCATTTAAAGCTGTTTTAAGTGTACTTTTTACTGTTTTTGCCTTATCTTTTAAAAAATAAATAAATAAATTTCTTGCTTCCTGCCTTTCTAAGTTAGTATAGTCCAGTTTTCAGGCTAGTGCTGAATTCAGGGCTGTGTTACAAGTTTCTGAGTTGCCCATACCTTACTTGGATAGAGGGAAGTTTCTCTGTTCACCTGTGAGAGAGGAACTTTGAGCAGCCATCTGTCCCTGGAGGAGTGGTTCCAGCCCAGAAGTCAGTAGTTTAAAAAACATGTTGCATGGTTTTGTGCGCCGGGCAACACCGGTTACCTAGGGTTAAATTATTCCTGGCTCCACTAAGTCTCCTCTTCAGTTTTTCATTTGAAACTAGTCTAACTCTCAACCTAAGCACTGAAAAAGCATCCTACAGTCTAGCACTTGCTCAGACCTAATAGCAAGCACTAATATACCCCGACACTTGACTGCCCATCAGGGCAAGGCTCTTTATCCACTCCTCACCAACCAAGCGACTAAGCAGCTCACTCTACTATTGAGGTATGACCAAAGGGCAACTTCAGGTTTACTCTCCAGTCCTGCTGGTGAATCTGGGTATCCTGAGGCAATGTTACAACTGCCTCGTGTAAACAGACAGCCCTCTCCTCCTACCACAAAACACTAACATATGTGAGAGATGCAATTATAAAGCCAAACTGGAGGCTAAGGTATCTCCACCCAAGACTGGAACAGACAGTCATGAGGAGAAGGTTAACACTTGCACCACACCTCCAGCCTCACATAGACCTACTAAACCAGCACTGGCAAAAAATACACATAAATACACAAAATCATACTCGGAGGCTCTAAATAAAACCCTGCAAAAGCATCACAGAGTTCCAAAGCAGACACCCACAAAACCTGCACCTCCCATCACAAACCAGACAACACATAAAACACAAAATCAATGTGCCGCACAATCACAGCCTTTAAGATGAAATAACATACCTAACACACTAGTAATAGGTGACTCAATAGTCAGGCACACTGACGCCCCACTCACTAGGCTGGACAAGGAGAAGGTTACTGTTAGCTGCCTGTCGGGAGCCAGAATCCGCCACATAACACAAACATTCAGGTCACTCCAGAACAAGTACATATAGGACTCTGTCATTGTTCATGTTGGTGTGAACGACCTGAGCCATACCTCCCTGGACTACATGAAAAGAGACATGGAAGAGCTCTCTGATCATGTAGCCCAGTCGGGTATGACCCTGACCCTGAGCAGCATCCTGCCCTCACCAAGAATGATACCTCAGTATAAAGAAAAAATGATCAATTTCAACAATTGGCTAAGCTATTGGTGTCATTCAAAGGGGATCCAGTGTCTGTCAGCCTGGGATGACATGCTCGACAAGCCGCGTTGCTTCGCAAGAGATGGCTTGCACCTGTCACTCCTTGGTTTTCGAATACTGGCCAAGGCTCTTGCTGCCCCCATAGTGCCTTTTTTACGCAAGGCTCAAAATTCAAACCCACCTCCATAAACAGCACAAGTAAAAAATTGAGGGTTATGCTACTCAACGCCAGGAGTTTAAATCTCAAAATGCATGCACTCGAAGCACTCCTAAGTATGGAGAACATCGACATCTGTGCAGTAACTGAAACCTGGTTCAAAGCTCCAGAGAGCACTCCAGCACTACTGGGCTACAAGTCATACCACACATTTCGGCCACAGAACATGGACCAAAACACAAAAGGAGGGGGTATATCCATATTCATCAAGGATGCCCACACCTCCAGGTTAGTGGCGCAGCATGATACCTCTGAGATCATCCATGTGCAACTAACATTGGGCAAATCTGCAATGCAAACTGTGGCCTGCTACAGATCACCCTCCATGATCCAGGACCACCACTCTGCCTTTCTGGAGACACTGGAAAACATGAAGGTCCTACCAAACACCCTGATCTTCGGAGATTTCAATTACCCTACCATTAACTGGAAAAACTACTTGAGTACAAACTCCCAGGCTTAGCGCTTCCTGGAATTTATTAACTCAAATGCCCTGGATCAGCTGGTAAATTCCCCTACCAGAGGCCACAACATATTGGACCTGGTCATCACCAACATGGTCGACAGGTGCTCCACACTGGAGGTCAACCCATCACTGGTCAGATCAGACCATAAATTAATCACCTTGGATTTCCACACCCCACCACCACCCCAACCAAGGAAACCACAGTGAAAAACCTTTCTAAAGCAAACTTCACCTTATTTAAGGCAGAGGTGGTAAGTTTCATAGCCCCCACGCTAAAGGATAACACTGCCCAAGATGCAGAATCCTTTACAATTGCACTCTATGAGCACCAACAAGGATGCATGGATCATGCCATCCCTAGCAAAACCAAGACTCACTCCCCTAAGAGAAGGAAACCAGTCTTGTGGACCCCTGCCATAAACAGGTTATACAACAATAGTAGTTCAGAAAAAAAGCAAATCCCAAGAAGGAAAGACATCCTTGATCAGTATCAGTAAGAAACTAAGGTCCCTCATAAAATCATCCAAGGCTAACTTTGAAAGAAAAATAGCCAAGGATTCGAAAGATGACCACAAAGCCTTCTTTAACTATGTCAAGAATCTAAGTGGCAACTCACAGATATGCTCTGAGATAGTGAAAAATAGCACAAAATATACTTAAATAAATGCAAAAGAAATGCTGTGATTACTGAGAATGCAGGCACGAACTGGATAAAATCTTCGCTTTATTCAACATGCAAATAAAAAGCACATGAACGCCTTCAATACAACTATGCATTTTTCTCCACACAAATCAGACTTCATCAGATGAATTGATTAATTATCTTAATTGTATTTATACAACTGTTTAAAATAGTAAGCCAATGAAATCTCTTAATTTCATTTTAAATACACAAATCATTTTCTAAATGGGCTCATGAATATTAATCACTACAATTACATTCTATTCTTCTGGATTCAACAGTCTCAGTAATCACAGCATTTCTTTTGTATTTATTTGTGGATTTTGAGTGCTTCCACTTGTTTATTTACAAAATATACTTAACCTACTGATATTGCCAACATACTGGCAGATAGATTCAGTGCAAACTTCACCTCCCTCTCACCTTCAAAAGGGCCCACAACAATACTGGAAAAGTGTAGTGTCCCAGAAATCACAGAAGCACAGGTGAAAACAGCCCTTTCAAAAGCCAAAAACACAGCATCAATGGGGCCAGATGGTGTCCCAGGCTGCGTCTTGCACGAACTACAGAATGAACTAACCCCCCCACCTAAACACATTGTTCATCCTCAGCCTCTCCACAGGCTATGTGCCCATAGAATTGCGCACAGCAGTGGTTATTCTGCTCCACAAAGGAGGGGCCACAACTGACCCTGGTAACTATAACCCCATAAGCCTGATTAGCCTGGTTTGCAAGGTTATGGGCACATCATCATGGAACTCATTAACAAAGACATTGGGAACCTCCAAACACTTGACCCGACCCAGGTTGGCTTTGTTAAGGGCAGATCATGCCTACTAAACCTGGTTGACTTCTTCGAGACAGTTACCAAGGCCATACATGAGGGAAAGGTGGTTCACACTGCCTACCTTGATCTTGCCAAGGTGTTCGACACAATTCCTCACTCGGGTATTATAGAAAAACTCACCAGTCTGAACATAAACCCCTATGCACAAGATGGGTTGCCAACTGGCTTACATACAGAACTCACACGGTAAGAATAGCAGGCTCCAGGTCTGACTCTAAACCAGTCACAAGTGGTGTTCCACAAGACTCAGTTCTGGGACCCCTACTGTTCGGCATATATTTCTCAGAAGTCCAGGCAAACACAGGAGGACTATGGCTATCCAAGTCTGCCGATGACTGCAAACTGGGAGCCATAACTGACTCTCCGGCTGACATGGACATCCTCCAAAAAGGCCTTACTGAGACAGACACCTGGTGTCAAAGTCATGGCCTCAAGCTAAATGCCAAAAAATGCATAGTCATCCCGTTTGGGAAAAACAAAACACCCATGAATTACCACATAGGCAGCAGCCCCCTTAATACAGAAGAGGTAATAAGAGATCTGGGGACCCAGGTAGATAGTAATCTCTCCTTTGACAATCATATTGCCAAAGTAGTTAGGAAATCCTTCTATGTGGCCCATCTAATTACTAAGGGGTTCGCATCTAGAAATAAAGAGGTTATAGTTCCCCTCTACTCGTCACTCATCAGACCCATCATAGAGTACAATGCCCCATTTGGGATGTACCTCACAAGACACTTCCAACAGCTTGAAAGACCACAAAAGCACCTCACCAAGAGGATTACTGGCCTCAAACATATGTCCTATGCAGCCCGACTGAAAAAACTCCGGCGGCTTTACTCAGTGGCATATCGCTTACTCAGAGGTGATCTCTGCCTGACTTACAAAGCCATGTCCAACTCAGATTTGAAGGACATGCTCCACCTATAGAAATCCAAGTTACTGCGAGCCATGCACTCTAGTGAGCTAAACCTCGCCACAACAATAAATAGAACATGCTGGAGGGATAGATTCCTGTCACAGAGACTCCCCATACTTTGGAACAAAATTCCTAACTACATTAGGCAGAGCCCCTCACTAACACTCTTAAAGAGAAGCCTTGACGAGTGGATGGGTAACAGAAAGAACACCCCTGGGATCACTTCATTGGCTCTGCTTGACAGAGGCTCAGTTAATTAATCAATGGGGCGGTGAAAGCTGGCACTCTGGCTAGGCTTATAAATGCCCTTGGGCAGATAGCCTAGTACCTACCTATGAACCTATATATATATATATATATATATATATATATATATATATATATATATATATATATATATATCTATATATATATGGTTCCCCTTCAGAAGGTCGAACAGCTGAAATCTTGAAATGCATATGGCTTCCGAAATGTGGAGTATATGGTCTTGACCATATGCATTTTGAGATTTCAGCCATTCGACCTTCCGAAGGAGAACTCTATATATATATATATATATATATATATATATATATATATATATATATATATATATATATATATATATATATATGGGATCCGGACACATGCTCAACTAGCATATGTCCAAATCACAAAACATCGAACACACATACACGAAAGTGTTTAACATCAAGCACTTTCGTTTATGTGTGCCTGTTTCGTAGATCGAACTACAGTGCGGGTAAGGGAAAATTCCCTTTTCACCACTGTAGTCCGATCACGGAGTGAGAATAATAAAGTAGGGGGGTGTGGGGGCACAGCCCCCCACATGGGCACACAGGGGGGCTAAGCCCTCCTGCAGAAACATAGTTTTTTTTTTTTGAACTACACATACATGGAAGCACTTTTCGATGTTAAGCGCCTTCGTGTATGTGTGTTCGATGTTTTGTGATTCGGACATATGCTAGTCAAGCATGTGTTCTAGACCCATATATATATATATATATATATATATATATATATATATATATATATATATATATATATATATATATATATATATATATATATATATATATATATATATATATATATATATATATATAAATCTGAACATATAAATAATATGTAAAACGTTTTAAACATGTATATATATATATATATATAGAGAGAGAGAGAGAGAGAGAGAGAGTTATGAGCTCATATGAAAGTGTTAGATATATTTCAAAAATGTTACACAGATTTGTATTAAAGCAAAGGAATGGGGAAACCAAGAAAAGGTTCACATGGAAATATCCATGGAAGACTTAACTGTGTCAATGTTAAAGTAGGATAAGCCTCACAAACTACTAGTTAAAATAGGAAGGGATGAGATAAATGATGATAGATAAACTAGGTCTCCATGAAAACATAGTATTCCTCTTAAAGTTTGAAAGGAAGGAGAAAGTTTTGTATGGAAGTGATTGCACATGTATTTTTGTGCTCCAAGCAGACTTCAGAATAGTTTTCTTCAGGTATATAGCAATCATTGGAGGTGTGATAGGAAAGAGAGAGAGAGAAAATTAATGGGGAACAACTTTTTGGGGAATGTAATGAGTTGGCAGATTTTTAAAAATCCTCTCCAAAGTTCTTGGTAAGAAATATTGGGGGGGGGAGTGACTGTGACTAAGGAAATACTTCTTTTCAATTGCCTAGACATAACAAGGTCTGCTTTTTAATAATAAAATTTGCACAAGTTTGTTTTTAGTTTGCTGACCAGGGTAATGTTCAGAAAACAACTGACCAATTATAATCTCAAGTCAGAAAAAGTGATAGAAATACATATAAAATAAGATGTTGCAATAAGTAAAGCACAAAAATGCAGTCAAAATAAATACATTACAGCTTGCAGTCTAATATTAGCAAACACATCATTAAAGATGGTATCAGATACATTAATATTAACAGTAAAGTTCAAGGGGAAGGGGCATGGGTCAATGGAAGTAGGAAGGTGAAGATATTAGAGGAGCTACAGTAAAAGTCAATTGTCAGATGAAGAGTATTTAAGGGAAATGTTATACAGTGGATGATGGTATTGTGATTTGTGCCCTTTTGGAGGCATTTACATTTTGATAGACTTAAAAGGTGGGCTTTCAACTGGGATTTGATTTAAAAGGTGGTATTTCAACTGGATAGGGAAAGTTTAGATATGTGATAATTTCCTTGAGATATGTTCATCTATATGTGCAGTGTTAAATGGTTAGGGAATTGTTTCCAAACTGAGTAGAATATAATGATTGCACAATGTAATATAGGGTAGTCAGTAGACTATTTTAAAAGTCTTACTCTGTGTATTCAGTAATTATTGCCAAACATGTTTTTTTCAGGATAAATGTGTTTCACTAAAGGGCAACAACTAACAAACTGCTGTTTCTCCACTATATATAGAACTGCAGATGCAGAATTACATTATCATTATAGCATGAGGTATATTCTGAGGGTCTATGAAATAACTGATTATGCAGAATTGCAATATAATTATTGTGTGCATATATATGAATCCCCTGCATACTCTTATGTAGCATCAGTTAGAGAAAAATACTGTTTGGAATTACATTTACTGACACAAAATATAAACATTTTAATAGAAACAGTCAAGATTTATAAGGACCTGAGCAAAAATATAATGATAACTTGGCAATGCAAGTCCATACTGAGAAAATGGGAAATGATAAGAAGCCATGGACTATTACAAACAAATGATACATAGAAACACCTTATCTTAATTGAACGCATTTGTTCCCATTTTTCATTTGGATTCAGAATAACACACACAAACACTTAAGTTCTAAATGTTTAAATAAATAAAGACACCAAACATGTGTCATTTAATACAATTAATCATATTAAAAGGATTTTAAAATAACCTTAATCTAATGATTGATCTTCCAGTATACTTTTAATGTTGAACATTTCATTTGTACAAGGAGGGGATAGTTTTATTTGGTGTTTTTGAATATTATAAAATTATGTTTAATATTTTAGCATATATCAAAATGTGTTTAACAGTATCCTTAAATGAAATTAATATAGCCTACAACAGAATTGATTCATATTTGGAGGAATACTTAATAGATCAGAGAGTAACTAATGAAGTTTATGATGTTTTGTATGTGAAGAAGCCGATGATGGCCATGATATTTGGGATACCCAAGATTCATAAAAGTATAGAGAGACCACTATTTTGCCTAATTGTATCTGGGAGTAAGTCTAAAATGTACCCCCTTGGGGTAGTTATAGATAGGTGGCTTAATCCCATTTACTCTAGGGTGAAAAATTTAATTATTGATTCTTGGGATTTCCTTGGTCATTTAAAACAGGATATTTGGAATAAGGATTTAATATTTCTTACTGTGGATATCACTGACTTATTCACTTGTATACCTAAGGATGTGGGCTTGGATCTTTTCCATAAGGGTGTAATTAAATGTTCTGGTTATGATAATGAAAAAGTAAATTTAATATGTGAATTTATGGGTTAGGTCCTTAAGAATAATTTAATATTTTTTGAGGGGGGATATTACAAACAGCTGAAGAGAGTAGTAATAGGGTCCTTTTGTACCCCCATTTTTGCCAACTTAGTTTTGCTGGAGTGGGAAAATTTAAATGTACTTGATAGTCCTTATAAGAAATACATTCAGCTTTATTTAAGATTTTTAGATGACATATTTATTTTATGGAAAGGACCACAGTATGAGATTGCACGATTCACTGATTATTTACATCAAACATCCTCTTTTATAATTTTAGTACAAGTATCAGTTATTTAGACACCCTTATTACAGATACAGATATCAGCCTTAAGTCTAACATTTATAGAAAGCCAACATTTAGTAACTCTTATTTGGAATATTCTAGCTGTCATCCTTTTAAATAGAAAGAAAAGTATTGTAAAAGATCAGTTCTTTAGAGTAGTTAAAATGACCTCACAATTTGAGGATGTCATTCAAGAGATAGATTCAATAGCGAACATGTTTTTGAAAAGAGGTTACCCTTTAACTATGATGAAGATAAGGACTATGTGATTTCACAATGGGGTCACAGGTATAAACTGTTATTCGGTATGGGTTTAGAATCTCAAGATGAAGTCAAGGATAATAATAACTATGAGAGGGCTTGTATTTTACAGTATGGCACACACCTTAAGGATGTGAAGGGTATTTTTCAGAAAAATTTGAATATCTTAAGGGGAAGCTCTGATGTTTATCAACTTTTGGGACCTAATCCGACTTTTATTTATAAGACTGGTCCCAATATGAAAGCTAATTTCGAAAAGGCTGGGGGTATAATGAATATGGTTAAGATAAAAGGAGAAAGGACTAGAAGGTGTGGGTTTTGTAAGCAGTGTCCCTATATTTTGAATGTTGATTATTTTGATTTTAAACAATATTACTAAGACTAGAGTTTATTTTAAGGGTGGGAATTGCTTATCAAAAGGAGTGATCTAGTTGGCTAAGTGTCTAGATTGTGCCTAGATTGCCCAGCATTTTTTACGTGGGTAAAACTAAAAGGGCTTCCTGATGTCATATATACGAGCATTTATATAGTATAAGTAAAAACAAGTGAGAATAATGCCCTGTATAAACATCGATTAGTGAGTCCCACATGTTAAGTTTAATTTTGCCATCTTAGATCAAATATTGGTCAATCCTAGGGGGGGGGGGTGAAAAATTCTCTTAAAAGAGAATGATATTAGGTGGCAGCTAAAACTGAATGCATCTCATGCTCTGGAAATCAATGAGTATATTTCCCTTCAACCCATTTTAAAATCTAGGTCTTTTTGATCTAGTTTGACTTTTTAGATGTTTTAATTTTATTGGGATTTAAGAAATATCAGTATAGTGTGATTTTTATATAACACATTATTTATGAATTGTATTGCATGTAATTATTTATATTTTTTATAATATAGCTTATTTTCTTGCTTCTGAGTTTATTGATTTTTTTTAGTATGGTAGGTTTGATTATATTTAAAGCTTTTATATTTTTGACTTTGCCTTAGAATGACAGAACTTTTACTAAGTTGGTCCCTTTAAATCAAGTGTGCCTTTTTGATTACTATTTTATTTATTTAATTGATTAATGAGAATGTGATTTACGTGTACTATATAAACTCTTTAGCTGATGATGGTTTTGCTTCTGAAAATGTCTACATGTTGATGGATGAATGCTCTTAATCCTTGTGTTAATAAAAGTTGCATTTTTTTACTTTGTGGTGGTCTGGTTGATTTGCAGTTATGATACTATATCTTAGTTTGGTTAGGTGTAAAAATTGACACTGCAGTGAGCTGCCAAAATAATTATCTAGTCATTATGAAAGTATCGAAAGCTCCCCCTCTAAAATCAAAGTATACCTTCTCTGTTGTCATAAAAACAATAATTTTGAATACAGAGCATGTTAGATTATGTTTAGCAAATTAATTTTTCACATTCCTTTGTTTAATAGCATAATGGTGTTCATACATTTGTTCTAACATCCTCCTGCTTTTCCAGCATAATAGGATGCACAGGTCAATCAAACCTTCCACCCTTCAGAAAGAAGCTTCCTTAATTTTATTATCATTTATACAATCTTTACAGATGTTTTGAACTATCTAGTTTGTTTTTCTTATTAAAATGAAATACAAAGTAACAGATAATTATTTTATAGTTATAAAAATAAATGCCAGCCTATTGTTTCTTAACTATGCTGTTCTGTCTGCCTTCATGTTTAGTTTTGAATCTTATGGGTTTGATTCCTTGAAAGTACACTAACCTACAAGTTTAAATTACTTCATTAAATTTAAGTGACTTGGTATAGGTTGATGTTTTGATAGATTAGTGGGTGGCAGTAAAACATTTACTTTTAGCATTTCATTAAAGGTTATTTTGTTGCCTTTGCCTTTTAACACTGGTTTTATTGTTTACTACATATGGCACTGGTTTCTTAGGACAGATATCCTCTCTGTAACTGCTTGTTTGTGTTGGACTTGTTAGAGAAAGTGCAGTACAACATCAAGAATGAAGTCTAGGGACTGTGTACTGTTATAACTCACCATAACCTCTACTATACTTTTTCTCAACCCTTTTATCATTATTGCAAAAGGAAGGAGTCCTTCTTTCTTTATATTGAGACAACAGTGAATGGTCCTTGTAGAAAGACAGTCAGTCACCATGTTTGGTGGACTGCAGCATATTTAGTGCAGAAGGACCACAAATCTTATCAAAACTGCTTCAGCTGAATTCCACAAAGGACAATTCCCAGCATGTTCAGCCAAGAAAAACTCCTTGATTAATAATGGGTAATATGTAGGAGTGAGGGCAGCAGCTGGTGCTGAGCATTGCTCCCTGAGTGTGACAATGGTGACCGGTCCACAGAAGGATGTCATGGGTCCATATAGTGCTTTATTGCCCTATGGAATGCCCGTTCTCTGCAGAAGCAGAACATTTTGCATAATAGTTATACATTATGCAATGTTCCCTTTCTTTCTGTGTGTGCAGATAGAGAGGGTTTATTTGATCTGAGAGAGCATTGTTTTGAAACAACAAAGAATGCTTTGCAGTTGCCCAATCCTTACAGATAACTATAAAATACATATAAAGCCTTGTTCAGTGTTGCTACTATTCCTTCCTGAAAACAGGGAGAGGGAACTTTTTTGCACAAAAGAGTAAAGTCACGTTACAATGAAAAATCTGCAATTGTTGAGTGCTTTGAATAACAGTAAAACATATTGAAAAATCTTTTTGAGGATAGTTTGCTCTTTTTTTCTTTTAAAAGTCACAGTATGTAGGCATTTGAACTGACATTATTCCTTAACTTAGGTTTTATAGACAGGAAAGTACAACTGTGTAAGTAAACTTATCATATCAGTAGAGGTTTAAATAGGTCTCTATTACAGTAGCCTAAGCTATATTGGTTATGTTATGCTAAGGATATGACAACTGAACAACTTTCAAAACTTAAGAACATCTCCCATGTGTCTTAACTTCTGAACAGCTTAAGGAGAGTAGTATAAAGTTAGTGGTTAGCGAACAAAACCTTCAGGGCTTTCTTGCCTCAGGATCAATAAGGCTAGAGCCCTGCTCATTAAGTATGTGTTAAGAATGTGATAGAAGCAAGGAAAAAAATATCCATTCCCTGGCATTAAACATAATTTCAAACACCTACTGTTATGATATGTTTGCTTACATAACTGTACTACGTTCATTATTAAATCAATGATGTTGTAGCCAGACCAATATAGGTAGAATACCAGGGCTTAGAATTAAGGCAGGTGGCAGAAGGATCAGAGTCCAGGAGCACATGGAGAATGGTTATAGCAAAGCCTGCTCTGGACTTAGAGAAAGAATCGAATAGATAGAAGTGTGTATAGATGACCATGTCACTACCTCTAGTATATTTCTAGATTCTACTCCATTCCAAAAAGATACAGATGTAGACAAAATCCTGCCTGGAAGTGTCTTGTTATAATGAGAGTAACAAAAGGCAATAGCATGCAACAACCAATTAGAAATTGTTTATTTTTACACCAGTTGTCTCTTTTTCTTACCTTAGGAATTTATTGTAGGGACATATTGTGCTGAGTTGCTAATTCACCATTTATCATAGACAGTCTGCAAAGGAGGTAGGATCTGGTTCTTCCCATTTGTTTATGTACTACATCATAGTGGTGTTATACTTAATTACTAGTAGAAGTCCTGGAACCCAAAGATGATTTAGAGATTAGAGACCCATCTTTTCTTTGACATTTATTTGTTTTAGTCTGCTCTGCTTGTTTCATAGCCCCTGAACTTTCACCCCTTTGTATACAGCTCCCCAAGGAAATTCTAGGGCATCTGTGGCTACAGACTTTGTAGTGGCTGAAAGGGAAAAGGGGATGCCTGGGTTGAAAGATTACTATTCCTCCCATCACAGCAACTCCCTTTTTACAAATCTCAGTACTGGAATCTGAAATGATAGTGGGTGCTGGTATGGGGTTCAAAATGATTTGTGGAATCAATGAATTTTCCTCATGTGAAGACTGGCCAAAGGAGTCATGAGAAGTATAGAGGCCATGAAACCCATAATTCTGACAAATTCCTGTCAGATATCAGAGACAGAAGAATATCAGAAACTGTGCCATCATCAGAAATGTTTCCAGTAAATATTATGGAGAAACTATCCTATGACACAGAATGAGAGAAGATTTCTAGAGGTTTACCTGAAGTCCCAAACTGACAAAAAAGGTTATTTGCCTTTTCCAGAGATTCTTGACAACTTGTAAAAGAGTCTGCAAAAATAACGCAGTTGTCTAAATATGGAAGAATGTTAATACCCTTGCAGGCTGCAATGGGCTATTACAGGAGCTCGGCACTTTGTAAACATCTTTTGAGCTGGAAATAAGCCAAAGGGTTAAGTAGAAAACTGAAAATACAAACTAAACACAGAAAAATGTAACATGCATCTGAAAACTAAGAGGTAGAATGAGAGGTAACACAGACTGTAGAAAACACATTTCAAGTTTTTGGATGTTGATGCAAAGGTTTTGAAAAGAAAATTCTAGGACAGAGCCCCAATTTTTTTCTTCATTTTTAACCATGTGATATTGCCAGCCCAGCTATCTGGAATTTTGTAACTAATTCTATGTCATTTGTGAATATTGATATGGTTTATACAGAACTGTATGTTATGTACTGAGCTTCAAGAATGTAACCACAGCATATCCTGCTGGAACATAGAAAATTAATTTTCAAAACTTCAAGAAAACAAGTTGAAATTGCTTTATGATTGTGCTATCTCTCAGTTTCACTGAAGCAGACACAATGTCTAGAGCTAGAGGTTTTTCTATTGCCTTGGAGAGAAATAATTACTAGGTCTAAAATGTAAAAGTGTTTTATTGCTTTATAACTTACAGTTCTGAGCAAACATTTGAGAGATATGTATTTTTCACAGAGAAATGTTAAATTATGTTAGTTTCTGTGGTAGCCTGGGAACTGAAGTCAGGTGACAAAAGTGATGTCATCCAAGTTAACCCAGCAGTAATGTTTGATATTAATTTAAGAACTCATTCAGAGAGACTTTTCCTTTTGTATTTTGTCTTTGACCTGGAAACATCCACTCATCATCAACATCACTTTGTACCCCAAGTTCCACAGGGAAAAAGTGTATCCTAGTGGTAGTAGATTTTACTACGTGATACCCTGAGGTGGTGGCTCTGTCCTCCATTGAGGCAGAAAAGGTGTCAAATGCTTTGTTAGAAATTTTCAGCAGGGTAGGTTTCCCAAAAGAAATACTGACTGACAGAGGTACCAATTTCATGTCAGATCTGCTGGCTTGTCTGTGGAAGTACTGTGGAGTGAAGCACCTAACCACCATCCCTTATCATCCCTAGACTAATGGTCTTGTTGAGAGGTTAAAATCTACACTCAAGATGATGGTATGGGCATTTGCACACCAGTTTCAGAGGGAGTGGGACAAATATTTGCCCCATCTGTTGTTAGCTTACAGAGAGTTTCCTCAAGAATCCACAGGTTTTTCACCCTTTGAGCTGCTGTATGTGCATAGGGTGAGGGGACCTCTAGATTTGATTGAAGATGAGTGGGAGGGTGAGTGTGAATCTCACAAGGAGTCTGTTGTGGCATATGTCCTAAACCTCAGGACAAGGCTCAGGGAATACATGAGCTTGGCCTAGCGGGAACCTGGCAGGAGCCCAACAGCAGAAAAAGGTCTGGTATGACAGGAATGCTCAAGCTAGAGAGTATGCTGTAGGGTAGCTGGTAATGGTTGTCATTCATGTCAGACAAAACAAGCTGCAGGCAGCTTGGGAGGGACCCTACAAGATGGTAAGGAAGGTAAATGATGTTAACTACATAGTAGAGCTGCTAGACAGGAGTCAGGGGCACACATTTTATCATGTTAACATGATGAAATCTTACCATGATAGGGAAGCCCTTGTGATGAGTATTTGCAGTGGATGGCAGGAGGAGCCTGAGGGGGATCTGGTGACTGATCTTCTCAGTGAGGCTCAGACTGTCACCTCAGTGGAAGAGATAGCAATGTCCCAGCAGGTATCCCCTACCCAGGTTTGAGAAATCTGAGCAGTGTTACAGGAGTTTGGGGGCATGTTCACTGGGAAACCAGGGTGCACCCACCTGGTGCAGCACCATGTGGATACAGGACACCAAAGGCCTATTAATCAGACCCCTTATAGGGTACCTGAGAGAGTCAAACAGACTCTGAGGGAGGAGATATAGGAAATATTGGAACTAGGGGTAATTCAGAGTCCAGCAGTCCCTGGGCCTCCCCATTGGTGCTGGTACCAAAGAAGGATGACAGCACCAGGTTCTGTGTGGACTACAGAAAATTAAATAGTCACACAGAGTCTGATGCTTACCCCACAATTATGACAGTTGAAGCCCTAGAGCAGCTGGGTGGAGCAATGTATCTTACCACTATTGATCCTACCAAGGGTTACTGGCAGGTAACCTTGACTCCCACTGCTAGAGAGAGGTCAGCCTTTGTGACTCATTTTTGCTTGTATTAGTTCACAAAGATGCCCTCTGGGGTGACAAATGCCCTAGTGACTTTCCAGAGGCTAATAGATCATATTCTAGCAGGAGCAGGAGATTTTGCACTTGCTTACCTAGATGATATTGCCATCTACAGCCATTCCTGGCAACGGCACCCTCAGTATGTCAGGGAGGTGCAGGGTAGATTACAGAGGGCAAGGTTGAGCATTAAGTCCAGCAAATGTTAGGTGGGTATGGCAGAGGTCTCCTACCTGGAACATAAAGTGGGAAGTAGTAAGATCAGGCCAAAACCTGCCACAGTGGAATAGGCATGGCCTGTCCCTGTTACCAAAAAGCAGGTGAGAGCATTCTTAGGGACAGCAGGGTTCTAGAGAAAGTTTGCCCCCAATTATAGTACCATAGCTGCTCCCCTCACAGACTTGACAAGGAAAAGCAAGTCAGATAAGGTAGTTTGGACCCCAGCATGTGAGCAAGCATTCCAGAAGCTTAAAGGAGCTTTGGGAGGACCCCCTGTGTTAGCCAGTCCAGATTGCAGCAAATAATTTGTCATTCATTTTACAAAAAGAAGAAAGCTGTAAATGAGTCTTTAGTCTTGAATCTGGTTTCCTCTTCAACTCAGTTGCCTGTAGGTGACTCTGCTCTGGCCATTTCAGGTACCTCAAAGGACTCATCACTTTCTCATGGTACCTCTGATATTGCTCCTTAATTAGCCAATAAGGACCCCATGGGAAACCCAATTAAAAACTAATTTTTAAGGCAATATTATTTAGTGACAACCATTAAAAACACCAGTAACTATAGACTAACAGACACAATAGATAAACTTTTCTTCACAAAATGGATAAAGTGGAAGGTATTCTTTCTTGCCTTGGAGAAGTGATAGCTGACTGTTGATCACTTGAAGTATACATGGAGGAGTGCACTTCAGTGGCAAGAAAGTTCTGAAGGTTTTGTTCCCTAACCAATTACTTTACATCGCTTTCCTTAAGTTGTTCTGTGGTTAGGGCCCTTTCACGGTGCCCTTAAGCTTTGGAAGCTGGCTGGTTGTCATATCCTTGGCAGGATACAGTCTGTAAAGCTTAGGCTACTGCAACAGTGATCTCATGATGAACATCTGAACAATGCCAATGTCAGCGCAAGCCATGTGTATCATGGGGCAAGGTGTAGTATTAATGCTGAAGCCCTGGTTTTAGGCAAGGCCCTTAGTAACAAACTTTAATGTACATGTTGTTTAGTTGCAGACATGAAACTGATTACACACAGGTTGGGATAAGGCAGACAGAGTAGCTTACAAGATGGCAGCTGTCCAAGTCATTCACACTTTTTTTATTGTACGATCTTTGCCAAAAACACCAGAAATTGGTTTTCACATCAGAAACTCTCATAGTCAGATTTAGATGGGGAATACTTGGGAATTGTAACTTTGCTCTAAATGTGCTACACCCACAAAGGGCTAATCAATGCTCTTTATCTACACAGCTGCATACAAATAAAATTGTTGCATCACACACAAAAAAGTCCATCTTAATTAGGAAGAAACTTGGATACAAGACCAAGAAGCTTTTCAGCTTTCCTGTAATGGAAGTACCACCTGGTGCCCTTCCTCACTCAAAACATCCTTACTCTGTGATTGTCCACCATCTGCATGCCTTTCTTCTGATAATTATGACTCTTCTGTCAGTACTTACATAGTAATCATGAAAACAGTCATCTTATGTTTATATCGTCACTATGTCAATAGTTGTGAGTCATTAAGAGGAAGTCACTTTTATTGCATAAACTGTAACCTGGAAGACACCACCATCCCATGGCCAAAGCTATGCTTACATCAGAATTAATAAGGGTAATTGTCCATTCATATGCACTCAAGAAATAAAAACACACACTCCTTTGATAAACATTTACTAGGGCTTTAATCTCTGATTCCCCAGTTGACAGCTCTATACATAGTGTGCACAGTAAATATTAAAACAATAATAATTCTATGACTTATAAATGCGCAGCGCTGTCTGTTTACTGAGTAATGCCACCTGGTGCAATGCTCAGCTCCATGAACAGCCTTTGATGGTTGCAAACAAAGTGTTAATTACCTGTCATCAGGACACCATTATGTTGCCAACTCATATAGCATGTTATCATTTAGACTTTGAATTTCTAACCAAAGGCCAAAGGCTGGAACCAAGAGGTACCAGGGCTACACGATACTTCATTTATTAGTGCTGTACATGTATTCACAGGATTCAGGCAGCACACCTTTGTGGCTGAGCTGTTTAGTTATCACCTCACTTGTCCAAGACAGAAAGAAAAAATAAAGATCAAAGTCTGACATGCCTAAGGAAAAAAATGTGTGGAGAGGCAGAGGGAGTGTGTGTGTGTGTGTGTGTGTGTGTGTGTGTGTGTGTGTGTGTGTGTGTGTGTGTGTGTGTGTGTGTGTGTGTGTGTGTGTGTGTGTGTGTGTGTGTGTGTGTGTGTGTGTGTGTGTGTGTGTGTGTGTGTGTGCGTGTGTGGAGAGAGGAGAGAGCAGGAGAGGTAGAGAGAGAGTGTGTGTGTGTGTGTGTTTGTGTGTATGTGTGTGGAGGCAGAGAGAGCAGGAGAGGTAGAGTATGTGTGCATGTGTGCGTGTGTGTGTGTGTGTGTGTGTGTGTGTGTGTGTGTGTGTGTGTGTGTGTGTGTGTGTGTGTGTGTGTGTGTGTGTGTGTGTGTGTGTTTGTGTGTATGTGTGTGTGTGTGTGTGTGTGTGGAGAGAGTAAGAGCAGGAGAGGTAGAGAGAGTATATGTGTGTGCGTGTGTGTGTGTGTGTGTGTGTGTGTGTGTGTGTGTGTGTGTGTGTGTGTGTGTGTGTGTGTGTGTGTGTGTGTGTGTGTACACATGCTTGCATGTGTACATGTATGTGTGTTTGTAATGATGGCCAGTAATAGCAAAAGTATTTAGTTTCTTGGCAGGAACTTATAGGCAATGTCTTTTGAAATCCTAACATACAGAATAATAGGGTCAGCATTAATCTGGAATCAATACTTCTGTGGGGAGGTGCAAGTCTTCACACATACTCCCCTGCAGACAGCTTCACCCTGTAAAGCCAAGGATGTTGAGAAAAGTACTTTCACGTTTTGGTGAATGACAGTTCTAAAATTTGCTTCTATATGGTTAACAACAAATTTATGTCCACTCAACTTTTTAAAACCAAGTCTTTTCTGCAATTCCCTTAAAAATTATTTCATGAGATAAGTCTACTAGCCACAAGAATAGTTAAGTGACTACTTAGAGTCCCCACCAAATGCAAATGAAAATTTATGTGAATCAAACCCAGGACTACAGGATGAAGCTTATGCATAGCTCATACCCTTAATCCTTAGCATTAAACTGCTAGACAATGCCTACCATTTAGTTTGAGGTTCATGTTCCTGTTCTGAAGAAATGTGGTTCTACAAACTATGCTGAAACCTAAAGTAATGGCATAAAAACAGTTTATTTCTGATTTACTTTCTTTTCTAAGGATTTCTGGGAATTTGTACAAAAAGCACTACTACTGACTTTCTGCAACATGTGCAACATGTGCTTTAAAATGTTAATCAACTACCTAACTATGCCCGGACAAAATGGGTACAGGCTGTGACTTTCTCTGAACTCTCTTCATGTAATCACTTGACTCCATTTGTATGTACATAAGTAGGAATCAGGACTATTGCTAATGAAAGTCTTGATTTAAAGCCAAGTTTAAGAACATTTGGTTAATAGATGAAAATGCATCTGAGTTAAAAAGCTTAACGTAACTAATGACTTGTATTGATAAAAGAGATGTATACCTGCCAATATTCAGACCACTTTTGCCACTCACTGTTTGACATGACTAATGTAGCTGGAATAAGACATACAGGGACTTCAATATTTTTTTGATTTTTCACTGTGTGCCACATTCTAACTCAGAGCCACGGAAGGTTCCAAGAGTACTGGCATGCAGTTGTTGTCAGGAGAGGTTTAAAACTCTTTCAAGTCATTTTATTTCAGTGTATGCAAATTACTCTTGTATGTACCTTTTCATGCAGACATACACTGAAGCCCCATTTAACCAATGTTATATTTCAATGAACATGCAGCACATGGGTTATTCAGTGGTTAAATTGGCTGAAAAATTATGTTTGGATCTGCACACAGCTAAAACTATGTCAACCCACTCCCCCTAGTTCACTCCTCATTCTCAGCCTGTGCTCTGTTGTCCATATAGAAATTAATTTGTTCATAGAGTTAACTATCAAACGTGTGACCTACTGACATTCAAAGAGCTTGACTACCATAATCATGTGATGATTTTTCTTTTTATGATGTGGCACAGTGGTGCAGCAGATAGTGTTGTCACCTCACAGCAAAATAGTCTTGGGATCGATTCTTGCCCAGGGTGTCTTTATTGTGGAATCTTCATGTCCTCCCTGTGTTCACATGGGTTTTCTCCAAGTCTTCTGGTTTCCTCTCACATTCCAAAGACATGTAGTAGTTGAATTAGCTTTGTGTGTGTGTGTGTGTGTGTGTGTGTGTGTGTGTGTGTGTGTGTGTGTTTCTATGTGGTATGGAAGAACAACCACAGCAGGGCTAGCTCCCTATGATGTAAACATTAACTCTAGATGATTGTCAGCATTAATGTCACATTCTGACTCCATGTGCAAAAATGGATTGTGGATGGATGGTATCTATCAAGACTATTTTTAAACTAAATAAATAAATGACTTGCTCTGATTATAAGACGTGCATTCCATAATCTTAGAATATATGTGAAATATTTGCATTTTCTATTATAGGCATATATATTAATTAGTCTCCCAATATGCTGTTAGTCCCACCCCCACCACCACCACCACCACTTGAAAGCATTCAAAACCTTCAAGTAGAGTTGGATTAGATTTTACCTTACAGACCTGACATTGGTCGCTTCTAAGTCATCTATATGAAATGGAATATAATCTTACTCCAATGAAGAAGCAGGAAACTGTAAGAGTATTAACCTCTAAAACACACAAAATCAACTACAAAATGTAGTTAAAAGTTCAGCAATATCAGTCCAAATTATGTGTAATTTTCTCTTAGTTCCTGTTTCTAGCTGAAGGATGTGTATATTCATCAAATCTCAGATGACAAGATCCAAGCAGAGATCAAGGATCAGTTTTTCCTTAAAATCACACAAATAAGTAAGTAATATAGAGTCTACATTAATTTATTAATAACTTTAAGAATTTTTGGAATACAGAGCCAGGATGTCAATGAATGGTTGTCTTAATGGATGGTTGGGGTTGGGAGGGTGGCCTAATGGTTAAGGTGTTTGCCTTACAAACAGAAGGTACAGTGTTTGAATCTCACAGGGGATAACTGGCTAGGCTTAAAATGGCTACTAACCTATGAACTTAAGTGTGGAACTGTCCTATAAGCACTGCTTACTCTCTGATAGTCAGCGTGAGCTCCCCTTAAATGTAAGAGTTAACATTCACATACACTTTGCCTCCTTTTCAGGGTTTCAACAACATCTTTGCATGAAGATTTAGCCATGAATAAAAACTATTTATATGCACACTCTGAACAGACATCAGCCTGGCTAACAACAGGAAAAAACAATGCTCCTACTTAAAAGTGAACCTGCAAGCGACCCTAAAAATTATAGACCAATAACTTGCCTTTCGACGCAGTATAAACTATACACTGCAATCGATGCTGACAGAGTTTATAGTCATTTAGAAGAAAACTCAATTATGGCAATAGAACAAAAGGGCAATAAAAGAAAGACATATGGAACAAAGGATCATTTGTTGTTAAAGTCAATGTGGAGAACTGTAAAAAGGAGAAGAATTTAAGTATGGCATAGACTGACTACAAAAAAGCATTGATAGTATTAGTATCCCACATTCCTGGATAAAAGAGTACTTAAAATGTATAAGATACACCCTACACTGATCGAGTATATTACAGCAACCATGAAACAGTAACAGTCCACTTTGCAATTAAGTCATGATAAAGGTCAAATTATTATTCCAGTGATAAAAATTAAAAGGGGGATATTCCAGGGTGACCCTCTGTCACCACTGCCATTCTGCCTTGCCCTTAACTCATTAAGCTGTCTACTTAACAGCTTAGGTCATGGCTATAATTTGGCTAATAAAAAACAAATTGTAAAGACTTCTCATCTTATCTTTGTTGATGATTTAAAACTGTGTAGCTCAACAGGAACTGAAAGCACAACTGCAAGTTGTCAAAACTTTTTTAGATGATATAAGAACGTCATTTGGTCTTGATAAATGTGCAAAAGCAACCTTTAAAGCAGGAAAACTACAGCACCAAGAAAACATCTGTTTGGGACAAGAATGTGATATAAAAGAACTTGAGCAAGAGGGAGTATATAAATATTTAGGAACTGATGAAGGATCAACAATAAAACATGAACAAATGCAAATAAAACTTAGAAATACTTTAGAAGACTTAAATTAATCCTGAAAACAGCATTGACATCTAGGAACAAAATCCAAGGTGTAAACCAATTTGCTCCCCCTGTCCTAACTTACAGTTTTGGAGTGACTGACAGGCCCCAAAATGTGTTATATAGATTAGACAGGAAAACAAGAAGGATGCTTCATGCTCACTAAATGATTTATAAAAATCAGTGCATCCCAAGATTATATATTCCCCGTTCTGAAGGAAGGATGAGCCTCCTTGAAATTGATTACATGTATTGATCTGCAATCGTGGGACTCCACACATATCTGCTGACCTCACAAGACCTAAATGTAGTGAAAGTTTTGAAGCATGAGGAGAATAAATCTAAGATGGCTTCCCTGCTTAATCTTAGCAGAAGCATATCAGTGTCGAGCAGGAATGGAAATCAAACCAAAAGTAGATAAAAGTCAGGCAGCAACTGAATGTGCCAAAAAATGAAAGAATGTAAGGTGAAGAATCTGATGAGAAGTCAAGATATGTGGAAAATGCATAAATATAGTTTCAAGTATAGAAAACTTCTGGAAGAACCTCATATTGATTAGGAATGAATGCAGGAATAGTTAAGGAGAGGCAAATTCAAACCCACAGATGAAAGGTTAATATTGGTGGCATAAGATAGTGGGCTATGTACACAATGATATACAAAGTACATTAAACATGTGGGAGAAACAGAAAAATGTAGGCTTGTAAAACAGAATTGGAAACAGTTGCACATCTCGTTGCTGGTTATGACATACTAATAGTAGAAGGACTATATAATGAAAGGTATAATAATGTGGAAGACTGTTGTACTGGGGATTGTGCAAACTTTATGGTATTGAAGCGGCTGAAAAACACTGGAAACGTCAGCTACAAAGCATCATAGATAATGATGAAGTCTACATTACATGGGATCACCCATTACCAACAGTTCAAAAGATAGATGCTAGAAAAGAGGATATAGTGGTCCATGAAAAGAAGACAAAAGTAGCATTGCTCATTGAAATCGCCACACCCAGTGACTACAATTTCTTGCATACAGAGAGACACAATGTCATAAAATATCAGGATTTGCAGGGAGAAATGAGAGCAATGTGGAAGAAAGATACCCAGACAGTTCCAATAGTAGTAGGAGCAACAGGTCTTATAAAAAAGAATCTGCAGTCGTATTTAGATATATTACCAATACATGTAACTCCGTACAAATTGCAGGAGTCATTACCGGGCACATTGCAGGTGGTGCGAAGCGCACTTCTGGCTGACATCAAAGAGTAAAACAATACTAATTTCATGAACTTTAACTGTACTTTGACTTAGGAATGGGGTCCATTCCTGCCGTGGTATTAGAAATCCAAAAGCCTTGGAGAAATAAAAAAAAAAGATAAATACATAGATAGATTTTATATATATATATCTATATATATATATATATATATATATATATATATATATATATATATATATATATATATATATACATATATATATCTATATATATATATATATATATATATATATACATACACACACACACACACACACACACACACACACACACACACACACATACTCACAGAAACATGCTTTTATATCTATCTATATATATATATATATATATATATATATATATATAAATATATACATAATATATACATACACACACACATATAGATATATATATATATATATATATAGATATATATACTATGTATAGAGATAGATGCACAGATTTCTCTGTATCTATCTATATCTATCTATATCTATTTTTTTTATCTATATATATATATATATATATATATATATATATATATATATGTGCACACTAAGAAGAAATATGCAATGCAGTATTACTATATACATTAAGTAAATTATGATTTTTTGAACCACTTATAATAGATAATGAAGAAAGGAAGTAGAAGCTGATTGCTCCTAAGGGATATTAACATTTCAGAGATGAGAAGTGCAGGAGAAGAAAAGATAGAACAGAAAGGTAGTGCGATAGGTGAGTATATTAATGAGAGGAAATTTGACAAATGTATAATAATCAGACTCCAGTGTGAAAACAGGGCAATAATTATAATCTTAGCCCATGCCCCACAACAGACCTTGCGTATTTCCTTTCTTAATTAAAAAAAGCACCAAAGTATTAGAAAAAAAAATTTAAGAATAATAATTTTACAGTCTTCAAAAATAATTCAAAAACATTTACAGTTTAAATAATTATAACAAATTAAAAAATGTAGCGACATCGGTTAAAATAGATACAACATAATCTGACAATGATTTAATATTTAGAGAAATTTTAGCCAGTTTAGTGAAATTAAATGTAAGTTAGTATAATATAATCAGAAATTGCAATATGAAGCAAGAGAGGAATAACCACAAGGTTATGGCATTTTTAGACAGAGAGTCAAGCAAGGCAGAAAATCTGATTGAAATTACGAAGTGTGTGAAGAAATGGGAGTGAGGAGGTTTAAGGTGTGAATAGATACTTGTTCATATTTAGGAATATAGTTTATTCTGGGGTTGAATAAGAACAGAGACAGATTTTGACTAGGATGTCTTTCAGAATGGTTTGAAAGGACTGGAGGGAGGGTATTGACCTGATGGATATAGGTAAGGGGTTCCAGCCTTAGTAACATGGTACGAGTACAGACCAAACCCAGCAGATTTGATAGATTTGTGTAAAGAGAGACATTTTTGGTTATTAGATTGTAATGATTGAGTGATAACATAGTTGTATAGAATAGTGTTTAGTGCTGGACAAGCAGATGGATGCCGGATAAGTTTATAGGTGGTAAGAAGCTGTGTATATGTTAGCTGATGGGGTAGTTCTAACCAATTAAGACTTTAGTGCTATACGATTATGGGTTCTGAAAGGAGCATTTCCTTCAAATTTCGCCTCTTTATTACTAGAATTGTTCATCTTTTGCTTTTCGTGATGACTTGTTGGTTAAATAGTTAGGAGAGAAGGTACATAGTGACAAGTGCGGTTTTAGTTGTATTGGTGAGAACGTTTTTGGCTCTATAATGCATCCCTAGTTTTGGTGAGGTTTTCTTATGCAATTTTGTATATGGAGGTCGAATTATTTAAGATTATCATCCACTATCATTCTTAATGATTTGCTATGAATATGTAATCTCTCTAGCTGGTACCTCCTAACAAAAGTAGACTGCTGTCACTATAATACTATCACTATAATTACTTATTTATTGCTTTGAGATATCTATCTATAGCTCTCTCTATATATCTATATCTATATATCTATCTACATCTTTATCTAATCTATGAATCTACATCTGTGTGTATATATATATATATATATATATATATATATATATATATATATATATATATATATATATATGGATCTAATTCAGTAGATCGAAGCTCATATGGCCGAGACCATCACATCAAACATTTAAAAAAAAAAAAAAAAAACATTTCTAGCAGGGAGGCACCCCACTGCCCCTGCTACTTAAATATACCAACTCCAAGATCGCACTACATTGCAGAAAAGGCAAATCTTCCCATTCTGAATTGTATGGAGATCTCCTTTCAGACTGTTCGACCATTCAAACTTTTAAAAGTTCGATCATATGGTCATATGGTCTCGGCCATATGCACTTCAAACTTTTAAAAGTTCGATCAACTGAAGGGGATCTATATATATATATATATCCAAAGATAACAAATTCCCAAAAGATATACGATACCAGTATGCAATCCAGTGTACAAGTGTTTTGTATATTGGTTTGTGCTTTGGTTCTCCTAGATTCTGATAATATGCCATGTACATATACTGGCGATATTCTATATTTCACACACAATATTCTATATTTCAGTTTTGATCACAGTATTAATTATGTTTCAGACATAATTGCCGTTCATTAGATAAAAAGGTAGGCTGCAATACACAGGGACACAATGTTTCTAGTATTCTTGTAATATTGTGCAAAGATTATGCAGCGCGTTACAGCATATGATTTTGAGATCTTAGGTACGAGAAGGATTACGTAACAAGTGTCATTTTGTTGCATATATTTTTTATATTACAACTGTTTTATATGTTCTATTTATTTACTAGACTGATGAAAATATTCAGGTATAGCACTTCAAATGGAGATCGCCTGTTATTGGTTGAAGTGTCAGTTACGTGTTTTAAAAAGCTCTTTGTAATCAAGTTCTTGTTGTTTGTCTGATGAAGCGGCTTATAGAGAGCCGCGAAAAGCTTTACTTAAAATAAACTTCTTCATTTTTAATCAACTACCTGCATCGAAAGTGTTTGTACACATTTTACAAGTATTTTGGATATATTTTTACGCTACGAAGTAATGGAATGAGCGTTCCGCTCAAGTGAGTACTGAATTGGTGGTTATATCTTGCGAACTTGCAGTACGTCTTTTTACAAACAGAATTTGCTGTTATATTAACTCTCAGTATTGACGACGAATTTGTTGGCTCGTTTGGGAATATATATATATATATATATATATATATATATATATATATATATATATATATATATATAAATAGGATTGGCAAATGCCGGTTGCTTAAGAGTTACTATTAAAAACAGGCCTGACTAATACTGTACCCTATACTATTTGTTTGGTTTGACTTGTTCTCAAGTTCAGGAAAGAGGGAATTTATTCCTATCTTCCTTTTTAAAACTCTAAAACTCTAAAAATGTAAGGTATGTTTCTGCAGTTTGGGGGGGGGACGACAGAAAGTGCATCACATGGAAAGTGCATTGTATTTCTTCAATTTCTTTGCTGGTTGCTTGAGAGTGACGGTTGTTTGAGTTCTGGTTAACTGAGAGTTTACTGTAAATATATATATATATATATATATATATATATATGTAGATAGACAGATATATTTATATATATATATATATATATATATATATATATATATATATATATATGTGTGTGTGTGTGTGTGTGTGTGTGTGTGTGTGTGTGTATATAGAGGGTACCTGTCAAATCTTCAAACATTCAAAATTTCGCATGTTACATGATCGAGACCAAATGTTCGAAATTTTGAGTGCTCAAAGATAGACTTTCAATGGCACCTTATGGTGCAGATAGGGAGAATTTCCCTTTTCTGCACTGAAGTGCAGTCTCGGAGTTGGTATATTTAAGTAGGGGAGGTGTGGGGCACAGCCGCCATGTGGGGGATGCAGGGGTGGGCTTGTCCCTTTGCGTACACTGTTAAAGTGTTTTTTTCTGTGTTTTCTTGTTTTTTTGTTTTTTTTATGTTCGAACATTCAAATGTCGAACATTTGGTCTCGACCATGTAATGTTCGACATTTTGGATGTTTGAACATTTAACATAGATATATATATATATATATATATATATATATATATATATATATATATATATATATATATATATATATAGGGTCTATATTACAACATCAAACTGACAGGAGTCTGAACGTTGTAATATCGAACCCAAATGCTCGAAACACGAAAATGGCGAAGCCATGGAACACTGATTTTTTTTCCAGGGAAGAAAATTGGTGGGCCGTTCTCGTGACTTTGCTATTTCCTCCACTGTGGTGTGATCTCGGAGTTGGTATATTTAAGTAGGGTGTGCGGGGGGCATAGCCCCCCCGAGTTGGGGGTGTGTGAGGGGGCAAAGCCCCCCACATTAGTTTAAGTTTAAAGTGTACTTGTTTTGTATTTTTTTTTGTACCAGAACAGCAATTTTTATCCCTGTGAAAAAAATCGCTGTTTTGTGTTTTCGTACTTTTTGGGTTTCAAACTTAACTCCTGTGAGTTCGACGATGTAATATAGACCATATATATATATATATATATATATATATATATATATATATATATATATATATATATATATATATATATATATATATATATATATATATATATATATATATCTATATATATAGACATTTGATATAGGCAGGGTACTTCTGTTGCATCAATATTTCATTTTAAAATTGTTTCATTTGCATACTCTTTTATGAAAATAAAATACGAGCAGCATTTTATGTTAATAAACCAGGGACATCCCCATTATATCAAATTTCTATATGGTCTGCAAGGCCATGGAACGTATCATAATGGAACTTATAAACAAAAACATTGGTAATCTCCAAACTCTAGACCCCACTCAGTTTGGGTTTGTAAAAGGCAGATCATGTCTCCTAAACCTGATAGACTTCTTTGAAGCAGTCATCAAAGCCGTAGACGAGGGTAAGGTGGTTCACACAGCCTATCTAGATCTTGCCAAGGCTTTCAACACCATCCCCCACTCTGGAATTATAGATAAACTCACTAAACTAGGTATAAATCCCTATGTCACAAGATGGGTTGCCAACTGGCTCACTGACAGAACCCACACTGTGAAAGTAGCAGACTCCAAATCCAACTTCAGACCAATGACAAGTGGAGTACCACAGGGTTCAGTCCTGGGTCTTCTCCTGCTTGGTATCTACTTCTCTGAAGTACAGGCTAACACAGAAAGTCTTTGGCTAATGAAGTTTGCAGATGACTGCAAACTAGGAGCCATAATTGAAACTCCTAATGATGTGGACATCCTACAAATGGGCCTCACTGAGGCAGATGCCTGGTGTCAAAGCCATGGCCTCAAGCTCAATGCCAAAAAGTGCACTGTCATTCCCTTTGGTAAAAACTCTGTACCCATGAACTACAACATAGGCAGTAGTATACTTAACACCGAAAGTGTGATAAGAGACCTTAGGACATAGGTGGACAGAAGTCTCTCCTTTGATAATCACATCACCACAGTAGTCAGGAAATCCTTCTATGTGGCACACCTCATCACAAAAGGTTCCTCATCCAGAAAAAAAGAGGTCATTGTTCCCCTCTACTCATCACTCATTAGACCCATTATAGTGTGCAATGCCCCTTTTGGTATGTACCTCACAAGACATCTACAACAACTGGAAAGGCCACAGAAATACCTCACAAAGAGGATTACCGGCCTCAAACAGATGCCCTATGCAGACCGTCTCAAAAAACTCCAGCTTTACTCCGTCACATATCGCCTACTCAGAGGTGATCTCTGCCTTACATACAAAGCTATGTCAAACCCAGAGCTGTTGGACATGCTCCATTTAAAGAAATCCCAATCCCTCCAAGCTACACACTCTAGGGACCTAAACCTTGTCACCACAATAAACAGAACATGCCGGCGGGATAGATTCCTGTCCCAGAGACTTTCCATACTCTGGAATAAACTACCTATCTATATCAAACAAAGCTCCTCATTAGCACTCTTCAAGAAAAATCTTGATGATTGGATGGGAAATTCACCCCGAGAATCACTTCTGTGGCTCTGCTCGACAGTGGCACAGGAAAATAATTTTCTTGGGTGGCAAAAGCCAGGGTACCTTTTTTGGCTGGACTTGTATAGGCCCTAGGGCTGATAGCCTAGTGCCTACCTATGAACCTATGAACCTACACATTCTTGGTGCTTTTTAACCGTATCTATATATTCAGAAATTACGTTCAGTCCATACATAACGATATTGACAATTCAGCATTTATGTTTCCATACTCATACAATAATCTTATCAGCTGATGGGTAAGAGCTTAATTTGAAAGTGTCCTCCCTGCCACCGTGGTTTAAAGTGTACATTTAGGTGTGGTTTAAGAAGTTCTGGTAAGCAGAAAAGGCATATATAGAGGAGAGTAAGCCACACTGGGTCTAACACAGAGAGGTTCCTTGTGTCAGTGTTAGGTAACTGGCACATTCATTTCCTATCTTTAAGGTGACAAACTAATAAACAGCAGTAGCAGCAGCAGTTAATTAATTACGATCTTGGTCCAGGTGATCTGGATGACAGCAGAAGTGATTCCAGACAAACTGACAATAGAATCTACAGCAAGCAGTCTGTGCCTACATCAGGTCAGGTAGGGGTCTGCTCATCACAAGTGCATCTGTCACAAACAATTTCAGAAATAGTTGAAGGAAGTTTGAGAACACTGGAGTTCCAGTTGCACAAGATTTCTGTGGCCAACTTCATACACAGTGATAACAAGAACATTTATAAGTAAGTAAGCCTGTTGACCCACATGTACTCCCTGCCTGTATTCTCATTCTGGTAAAAATCTGGGTGAGCAAATGTAAGCAAATGCATATTTTATTTGTGCAATTGTTCACTGGGCATTGAGCTGGTCTCTTACAAATCCTTTTTTTTTTAGTCAAAGTGTAAGTCATAGGAGCAAATATAACAGATAACTCTAGCTTTTATATGTGTTCCTGCATCAACAAAAACAAACAATTTAAAAGCAGTGGTATGTTAGAAATGTTAAAACAAATTTAAAACAAACCATAAAGATTAAATAAATAAATAAATAGGAACACAAAATTGTCAGCTCATATCTAAACAGTGCATAGTACCAGCTAGAGAAAGAGAGAGAGAGAGTAGAAGGGAAGAATATCCGAATATTGAGTTATTTGTTTATAACACTCATTTCATCAGGAAAACAAACCCTAAAGTACTGCTAAATCTAATAGGAATCAAAAAAAGTAAACGGTATCATCATCGTTATCATCAATCCCCTTTTTCCCATTTTTTGCACAGGGTCATGTTGTCGCCACAGGCATTGTCAACTCTCCCAATAAAGCGTCACTCTTCTACCTTCATCAACAACCATGCCTGTCCACTGCATCCAACACTTTGCTGGACTTCCTTATATCCTTTTGCCATCTTTCTGTCTCCTCCAAATCTTGATCAAGTCATCATTTGCTTTCTTGCAGATATGATAAAAACGAAGCACCTGGAGCCATTAATACCACCAACTTCGACTTTATTAGACAAAAATAATACAAAAATAAACGCTTAACTTGTTCACTTCGTTTTTCATCAACCATGTAACGTCTTCAGCAAAACATTGATCATTGAATACACCCCCTTTATATGCATGTTAATCCCACACAATTATCCAGTCTCATTGAAAACTCACAATGACTTATTCATTCATAAAGCAATCACAAAGGAAGCATTAAAAGACATATAAAAAGAGTTTCATTTTTAAAAAAATACAAAATTATTTGCATCAAGCCTCCATTCTTTTACAATATAACACCTAATATGTGTTATATGCTATCCTCCCATACTATTAAAAAAATGACATTTATTTTTGTATTATTTTTGTTTAATAAAGTTGAAGTTCATGGTATTGGTGGCTCCGGGTGCTACGTTTTTATCATTTGTTGTGGACGTCATTTTTAAGGCGCCTTTTCCTCTCTTTTATTTTTCTTGCAGATATGCTCAAACCACAGTAGTCTGTTCCCTTTAACCTTCTCTACAAATGGAGATATTTTATTGTCTGTCTGAAATTATACTTTTTCTCCATCTGTCCCACAGTGTGCATCCTACCACCCATATCAAGCACTTCATCTCCATCAACTCCAGCTTCCTCAGCTGTGCTGCTTTCACTGCCCAGGTTTCTGTACCATACAGAAGTAGCTGCACCACTGTCTTGTGTATGTTACTTTTCAGCTTCTTTAGCATTTTTCTGTCACACACTAACCTGATTTGACCTTCTCATTCAGACTTCACTTCTCCTCAACCACCACTGTCAGGCATCTGAAACTGTTAACTTTTTCCACTATGTTAAATCATGCTTCATGCTATTTATGATGCATCCAAGGTTACTGTCAGGACCCACTGATGCAGTATTTTTAGGTTTTGATAGGTTTTTTTACAAGTTGGCTTTGTGTGACAGCTGGAGGTGAACCAGTTTCAGATATATCTTGAGGGACAGGTGGTGGGGAGAGAGGGGTAGTTACAGCTAAATTTAATGACCAATAGGTTAGCTGTTTCTTCAGTCTCAGTGTAGGTAGCATTATTCACAATAAGCTCAGTGCATTCCTGCATTGTGATTGTGAAATCACAAACATAACTAAAAATGCCTTGTGATTGTCTTTGGCTTGGATAGCTATTTTAGTCTCAAACTTGGCTTTGGTAGATTTTATTAAGCTCCTGAGTTGTTTATTTATCTTGGTGACAAGGGCTGTAATTCTCAATTATATTCATTATGACAGGTCGTTAATATAACCTTATAAGTAATATAACATATTATACTATATATAATTTAGTGTAATATTAATATAATCTTCTGTCTCAGTTTTCATCATCTTCTGATTTCCCCCATTTGCTGTCATGACAACTGTCTTGTTTGTACTCAGTTTCATCCCATATGCCTTCAGTTTTGTATTTTATTCTCCAATAATTTGCAGAAGTCTCTGTTTAGAGTTTGCTTGCAATGTCACATTGTACGCAGTGAAAGGCAATGACAGAAAAAATGCTAATGGAAATCGAACAGAAAAAAATGGTAAGAAACTGCTCCCATTTGTGAAGTCATGAGAGAATACAAGAAACTGTTTTGTTTACAGTCTGAAAATCTTTCCTAATATCAGATAAGGTAGAGGAATTGCTTTAGTGCACATGCAATTAAGTGAATAGCATGGCAGAATGCCATTGTAAATTTTAAGCTGATGACTTGTTCCATGGAACAGAGTACCTTTTATGACACTGTTATCTGTTTCACACAGTAAGATGCATATGTATTTTTGCCTTTTACAAGAAGACTTAACTGATGTGGGCTGCAGGCTGATTTATTAAATTACAGTGCCCTATTGTTTGTAATTTTCTTAGTGATGATTTTGGAAATGTTTCAGCCTTATTTGTTAGTGATCAGTGTCTGGAACTACAAAACTTCCCAGGCATTATGATATTCAAATTTTATTAGAAATGTGTATGAATAAAGTTTATGGTTCAGACATGCAACCTTCACTTTCTAGAGTTTTGATATCCTTAGGTAGCTGTGGAACATTAGTTGCATCTTCATTTCTTTGGTAAGAATGAAGGCCTATCATATGGATCACGTTCAAAGTCACATCTTTTGGGAATTGAGTTGCAAATGAGGTCTGATATCAAGCCCAACTTTCAGAACATTGCACCTTTCCCCTGGCCAGCCTAATGCCTTCTTTCTGGGACATTGGCATGTTCCCCATATAAAGGGTGATGCCAGCCTGCCCCATTTGCAGTTCTTTGTTACTGTAGGATGGTGTCAGTCTCTGCACTGTATGTAGGCATTGTTCACTTCACCAGAGGTAAACAGGTAAGTAACCTAGTGAGGATTTTTCCCTTTTTCTGTACTATTTATTATTTATTTATTTATTTATTTATTTATTTACAGTTTGATGACCGGGTAAGTCCGCTGGGTCCAAGGAGCCCATTTTTAGTGGAGGCCTGGGGAAAAAAGCTCCAACAATACAAAATGCAGTGGGGTACAGAATGCAATACAAAATACAGTAGGATACATATTCAAGTAAATACACAAAATATAAGTACACGGCAAATGCAAAGTAGAAATACAAAAATGTATGCTGTTTAAAGAAAACTATTTACAATATTGGTCTAAATCCTGCTGTAGTTATTAAGTAGAGGACATTAGTAAGTTTGGAGTTATATTTATAATAGTGTATTGGAACAAGCACGATTTTCTAGATATGGGAGGTTGCAATGCAGAAAAAGATAGAATATTGACGAGAGTTATTGTACTGCCATTTTTGAGTAAGCTGGTTGCTGAATTTAGTCCAGTTGTTACAGAAATCAGTAGAACATTAATGGCATGTCTGCCCTGCAAAAACTGAATAGGTGCACACATGAATGGTGGATTTCCATCAAAGGTTTTCATTCCTAGCATACTTTTTACCTGGAACCATTCTACAGCATGCGCTGTTGTGTTTCTCTGCTAAGTTTAGGAAGAAACCCCAAAAAGAAGGTTGCAAGTTCTCCAGGCATAAACAAGTAGAAACTGGAGTCCATTGCTCTCTATGATATCTTAGCAGATGAGTCCTATCAGCTGTCTTCTTTGGGCATCCCTCCTAAAAAGAAGCAGATAAGGAAGTTGACTCACCATGAAAAGGATAAAAGGGAGACCAGTGATGCTGTGGCGGCCCTGGGCAGACCCCTTAGGTCCGAGGGCATTGCCTCTGTGAAGGCTGTTACACAGTGACTGGCCCCAGTGCATGCTACTGTTGGTGCATTACTTTCTACCATCTGGTAGCCAGAGGCAAGGTGATTCCTCCATATGCTGGTCCCACTGGCAAAGCTTGGCCCAGGATGTTTTCATCTTTTTCCTGAAACAACAAGCCACTCTGGATCAACCTTCTACTTCTGAAGTAGCCCCTTCTTAGAAGAAAAAGAGGCTTCCCTCTCCTAAGAGACAGAGTCAAATTCCTCAGTTTATGAAGAGGAGAAAGTCTCATTTATACATTTCAGATGTTTCTTCTGTTTGGGGTGTAACAAAGACAGTCATGACACTCCCTCTTCTTGTTTTCTACCATTTGTTATCTTATTTTGAAAAACATGCCTTTAATGAAAGCTCACTTCAAATGTAATGCTAGAGTTGACTCAGATGTTCACAAAATAATGTGTTGACCTTTTGGCATTGGAAGACTCAAAGACATTAGCTAGTCCTCCAGTTCTCAAAGCTTTTGAAGATGCCTTTACTTTGGCATTATTGGAGCCAGACTCCCAAACCCTGATACCAGGAAGCCTGACTATTTCTACAGTGTATAGGGTCCTTTTAAGTATTTTTATAAAAATCAAATGTCAGATCCAGATGGTTCTAGCCCAATAACTCATCCCAATTGCAAGGAAAGCAGGGTCCTAGGCTAGTTTGAGAAGAAGTTTACACATCAATGCTCCTGGCCATTAAGGTCTTAAATTGTCCATTCCATGTGATAAAATATCACATTGTATCTCTCCGTTAGTTATTGAACATGCTTAGGGAGATATACGAACCAGCTCTATAGGCACAACTATCACCCAAACTGCTATGCAGATTGGCAGAAATATCATTAAATGTATTGCTATGGTGTCAGTCATTTATTAGGCAAAATGCCTGGCTGAGGATATGAAGGCACAACTCAATGCACCACTAGACAAAGAACTGCTCTTTGAATTCCCTTCTCAATAGATATGTAAAAAATTAGAGTAGATGGGTAACACAATGAAGTTAGTTATGTAGCTATACCCCAGTCCATTAGGAATTACCTCCTCCAAACCTTTGTCTTTCTACTGTCACCAGACTAAAGGCAAGCATGTTAAGGGTAAGAAGGTGAAGGAGACCTTTTAGAAAAGACATTGTCAAGGAAATCAGAAAAAGAACTCTTAGGTCTCTTAGGGATGAGGCAAAGACAGGGAGCAGCTGTTACTATGCTCTCTCTTTCACTCACCCTATTTAACTAAAATCACACCCCAGCCCTTATACCCCCAACCACCACCAGGATTGTGATTCTCCTATCTCTGCTTGTCAAAAAATCAAAAATGGTAGCAAAGGCCAAATGGGCACTGCAAACTGTAATCCAGTGATGTAGGCTGCAGTTCCTTTCTGTCCCAATAATTTAAGGAAAAACTACAAATCATAAAGACTATAGACACCCTGTTCAGCCTTTATTAGAGGTATTACTACAACAAGCCATACTAGAGAGAGTCCCAAGGGAAGAAGAAGACATAGATTTTACTTGAGGGTTTCAAAGTACCAAGAACAGATAGGCCCTGGAGACTTATTCTTGACCTGTCCAACTTGAAAAAATTCCTATAGTTTCCAAAGTTCAAAATGCTTACTATGCCTTATTTTTACAGTCCCTGATGGTTGCCATAAATCTAAGGGATGCCTACAAACATATTCCTATACACAAAGACCACAGGTACTTTATCAAATTTGAAGCAGGAGGTTCTGGGTACCAATTTATTTTTCTGACCTTTGGATTAGCTACCTCTTTCAGGGTGTTCATGAAATGTATATCTCCAGTCATAGCTCACTGAAAAACCAATGGCATTAATATTTACCCCTGTCTATGTGATATTCAGCACATTCAAGCCAGTCTGGAGTCTTAGGAGGTTAAACCTAATGACAAACTATCCGGAAAGGGAGTCACTCTTTCCCTGTTTGTAGGCTTGTCATAAAAGCCTGCAAGATTGTTCCACAATCAAATATGACATTGACAACTTTTTACATATTTAGCAATTAAATTACTTCTGACTCATCAACTCTTAACTCACTCTTTATGCAGATTTAATAATATTCTTGGAAGCCAATAAATCCCTGACAGACTTACACACACATACTTTGGTAACCCATAGGAAAGAAGCCAGGTTACCTCTTATCTTACTTAAAGATACTATGTGTAATACCATTCTCTATGACAGTATTACAATTAAGTTTCTTTAGCAACGTAAGCCATAAGATCTCTCATTAACTATCTTCAGCAGCCAGGACAGCATTCTGTATGAAAGTTCTACTACCCAAACTCAAATACGGTCTAACCTTACTAGCTCGACATTTGCCCTACAACACATAAAGGATACAATCCATGGAAAAGAAAATATTCAGATTAGCCCTCCTGGCAAACTCACAGATCTCTGGAAACCTCATTAAGAAACTACATTTGCTACCTGTAACTAAAGAGGAGGCAGATGAATAGATAAAAAGCCCTGTCAGAGTACTAAAACTTGTCTTCTAAGCACCTCTTAGAAATAAATTAGCATTCAAGGAACAAAGTTTTTCTCTAAGAAACAGTCAATATAATGATATGTTGATCAGACTGCCTTTCAAAAGTAAAATGGGGGGAAAAACATTTTCCTGCCTAGGACCTGCCTCCTGGAATCATTTGTCTAGCAAAATCCAATCAATATCCACTCTAAAAAGACTTCAAAAATAATCTAAAAAGCATCTCATGGATGAATGCAGTTGCAAATGATATAGTAACAATAAGTAACCACCTTCTAATTTGCAGTATTAATTCTCTAATTATTAATGCTTTATATAAGTTGAATCACCTTATGATGCAATCTTGCTTTGTTGAATGTCTCTGTTTGTAATGCTTATGACTAATGTGTCATCATTATTTTGTTTAAGTCTATCTGTCCTTATGCATTGCATGCTCTGTATTATCTGCTTTTCCTAATGTATTCATTCTGTCCATTTTATATTTGCTCTATTTTACGGAGTCCGGGTTATGTTTGGAAAGGGTCAACAGACCAGTCCACCCACTGACCCAATCAACAAATAGTAAATAAATAAATAAATAAAATAAAAATAAATAAATACATTCCATCTCAGCAGAGTGCATTGACAGATCAAGACATCTACATATCCTTTCAAGTATATCTGCTGTGGCTTAGTGGTAATTCATATTGTGTCAATGGTCTGGGGTTCGAGACTGGCAGAGGTTTTTTCTTGGGTTGGGAGGGTGGCCTAATGGTTAAGATGTTTGCCTTACAAACATTAGATGCAGGGTTTGAGTCTCACAAGGGATAATTGGCTAGGCTTAAAATGGCTCGCAAGGGCAATTAGCCTAGTACTACTCTATGAACCTATGAAGTGGTTGTTAGACAGAAATACCTTTCAGTACCTCTTTCACCAGAAATAGACCTTTTGCAACTCTCAACCAGAATTAAATGAAGAAATTATTCTCCACCACATTTTTCAACTGTCCATATTTTCACAGAATGTATAGACTTTTGCTTCAGATTTTTGGTCTGTTTCTCATAAAATTTTTGGTTTTCTGGAAAATCATTGAGGAGTGAAGTCAAAAAATAATGACAGACATTTGAGTTTCAGACTGTATACCCTTCAAAAAATTCATACTAATGCAAAACTTGCTATTCTATCAACTTTCTAAGTTTATATGAGCAATATTTAAAAATTGTCCCTATTTTGTGGCCTTTGCCCCCCCCCCCCATTATTTATGGCTTTGTCCAGATTTCTTCCATTAAAAGGTTGAGAGGTATGCTCTCCACAGATCATAAAAGGAAGATTTGGGAGTTAATGCTTTTTCCTTCAAGTAAGCTGGGCTTTTCCTGAATGCTTATTGTCCAGTCCCTAGTGAGGTTCAGGAAATAAGGGAAGACAGACAAAAATGTCATGAATGGCGTTCTTTTTGCTGAGCCAGTACTTATTTTCCCTGAGGATGTGGACAACAATGGAGAAATTGATAAATGTTTCAGATTGTGTACTTCTTGATACAACATAAGTTGTCTTTAGACACTCACACTTGCACAGTCTCCAACTGACAGCATGCATGATTTAACATTGCTACCTTTTAGACACCTATTTACAATGGACATGTTAACACATTTGAGGGGAAACTAGGAGATTTAGCACAAGGAAGCTGTACTTTGCCAAATGGATGAGACTCCCCTTCTGGTGCCAAAGGAGGAATCAGGACCACAGCTTAGTAGAAATGCCAATGATTCTGAACTTTTGGCAGAAGGGATAACAAATGCCTCAGTAAGGTAAATGCCTAGTCTCAGTGTTCCTAGCCATGGATCTCCCTTTGGCCTTGTTGTTACCAATAAAACGTCTTCTCACAGAGGCTCTCCACCTGAAGTTCCCTAGCAGAGCAATGACTTCACTGTAGAACTTAAACTTTGAGCTGAAGAAATTAAGCTAAATGTGCTTTAAATCAGTTGCTGCTGCACCTTTCAAGTTTCTGCCATGGAAAACATTCCTTTTGGTGGTGATTAGCTCATCCAGAAGGACTTCTGAATGTTATGCCCATTTGTATAAGTAATCCTTCTAGTTCTCTGTAAGGATAGGATTTGCTTATGTCCCAATCCATCCTACATTCCAAAGGTTGTTACAGAGCTGCTATGAACCAGACTACCCAATTGTCAGCTTTTATTCCCTAACCTCATGTGAGGGGGGGGGGGGGGTGAATTCTGCACGGTCTGGATGTTCATAGACAACTGAGATATTAACTCAGTAGAGACAAGGATATATGAAAATATGACTACCTTCTTTTTACTTCTTTTGCTGTTAATACATAAGAAAGTCTAGTATCCCAAAAGACTACATAAAAATGGCTGCTATTTCTGCTACTCCAGTGATCAGGAAACTCTGTAGGGCCATAACAGGCCACTTTTTGCTAGACGCTCAGAAGCTATTACAGTTTTTATCAGACAGTAACCACTCAGGCTATTTTGAAGGCAGACACTTGGTCCTCTGTTCACCCTTTTCTAAGGACTACAGTCTTATCCAGGGCAGACCAGGCTTTTCCATTATTGTCTTATAGGTTCACATGCATCCTTCTTCAGGAATGTAGACCATCTCCCAACACAAGTGAGGTTTTGAAGGTTTGAGGATCTTCCCAAAGGGTATGATTGCGACAGTTATCCATACAAAGACCATAGTAAGAATGGGTAAGGAACTTCCCAGAATAGCGGATGCTTGATTAGGATAACTGCTGCAATGTAGCTTTCCGACCTCCAGCCCCTTTTGTGCAATTCTAGGCATCCAAGCACTGCGGTAGGTACTGTTTCACCTTTTCTTCAAAACCTGTTGTTTGGGAAACTAGGTTTCTTGAGCTTTGATTGGAGAGTGCTGGGCATAGGAGGACTTCCTACAAGTCTTAGGATCTGTGCAATGAATAGTCTAGGAACTGCCATATATTGGAATCCTTGGGCATGAAAGAGCCAAAGATGGTGCTGGCTGATATCCGCTTTTATAACAGGAGCAAAATGACATTCTGGGGAAAAAGGAGTCAGCCTATCTTGGGGGAAAGCTGCAAAGCTTTGAAAGTCAGGCCACAAGTCAAAGTTTGCTTATGGCTGAGTTTCAAAATGTTACGACTATAACCATGATCCTCAGACTCTACTACTACTGTGGTAAGTTCCTTACACAGATATACTTTCCAGTGTCACTACTGTCAATAAGAAGCTATAAAGGCAAAATAAAGAATTATTTCTCTCTTCATGTAAAAACACATCACACTTATGCAGACATCAACATACAGATACAAAGCCAGTTGAACAGATGAAACAAAAAATGCCATGGGGGCTAGTAGAATTATTCCCAAAACTGTAATAATATAAAATAAACACATAATTATTTTATGTAGTTCATCTCTTAGCCATGTAATCTAACTGCTACTTCAGAATCCTGTTCATCCTTGATGCAGGACTGTAAATCAGTGACCAAGACAGTTTACAAGAGACAATTATATTTGGGAGGTTGGAGTTGTCATAATGTCTTAACAGAACCGTAAAATACATGGAGTGAATTTGCAACAGAAATTATCCCAGACACTGGAGCTGTCATACAGGAACCTTAACCACTAAGTTATTGTGCTACATGTTGAATTTTAACCACACCCTGGAAGTCCCATAGATTCACTGTGTCCCTTAGGTTACAATCTGAATGATTAGTCCCTCTTCAATGTCTATCAGTGTTGCTGTTTTATAGTATCCAGTTAATATTTTAAAATGTAATATACTTGCTGTTAATCTTCTTTGCATAACAATAATGCAGTAGCTGTGATATTGTAGGAATTTATCAGGTGCAAAAGTCACCTTATGGATAAGACTAGGACAAGTTCAACCTGCAGCAGGTGAGAATTATTGCATTACTGCTCTGTTGCATTACTGTTGGTGCAAGCTCAGCAGTGCCAGCTGTCATGTTCACTGATGCATCATTATTTACATAGTGCAAGGTGGCATACCTTATTCTGAATGTATTATTCAGGCATTTCTACTGTATGTCTTTATATACATTGACAAGCAATATATTGGTGGCCAAAGAGAAAAGATTATTGTGTCTTTTGTGAACAGTACAGTGCTGACATCTCTGGTCTTGAAGTTTACTGCACAATAACTGGTGAGAGATGCAGAGACACAAATATAAATGTAGCAGGATTCAGAATCTACATCAGAACGGCCTCACCAGAGGGATAATTCTGTTTTTACATGAGCACAGATTGCAAAATATTTGGCAGGATGCATTACATATTGAACAACAATAGTCATACCATTCTTGTAAATTGAACAGATGAAAAAATATTTATATATATCTACAAACCATTGTAGATAGACAGTATTGTATCTGTAATAAGAGGTATGATTTTTTTCTTTCTTCCCTTTTGCATGCATGTGTCTGCCAGGATATAGACAGATAATAAATACACTATTCTTCATTGTCCTAAGTCAGTTTTCAAAACATGTTATCCTTTCATTGTGATTCAGTTAATAATACAAAACAGTAAAAAAAAAATGTAAAGCACCTGCTACTTCTGAACCACATTCTATTAACCAGTCTGCAACATCAAATATCTCCAATAAAACAAAATAACTTTATTGTAAATTGAAATACAATGATATTCTCCTTAATTTGGATACATTCTATGCCTATGCCTTCCCTTTATTTTTTCCCCTTGTTTCTCCTGAAGTTTCATTACAATATACCGAACATAATATTGTGGCAACCAAAATCCAGTGTCTGCAGAATTTAACACGGAAAAGCTTTTGTTTTCCTCATTTTATTGTTTATTTCATGTGGCATGAACAAGTGTCATAATCTATTGCCTGTTGGGACTGCTTTCATTATAAACCTGCCATTTCACTGCATGACAACCATCCACCTAGATTTATGTCGGTGCCCAGCTGTTCATGTTTAGATCCATAACCCTGTCTGGAATACAGCCAGGGAGCAAAATCACAAAGATCTCATAAGCACCACCAAGCACTTTGACTCTGTTTCTGACATCAGTGACCTCCAACTGGCTGTTCAGCTCCATCAAACACCTTTTATCATTTACTAAAACTTTTAGTGCAAATATTCAGTCCATGGGTTCATAGGTGTGTCCTAGGCTATTGACCACAAGGGCCTTTTTAAACCTAGCAATGCATCCCAAATTTCTGACAAGTTCTTGATAAGTGTAAGGAGGGGCTTGGGAGAAAAAAACGTTTACAAGCAGTGGCCTAAGAGACGAAACATTTACCAGCTGCCTGTGTCCATTAGAGACATAGGTGCCAAACCAGGGCTGTATTTTCTGTTCTCCATTCAGTTGTCCAAGTTACACTTGAATTGGGTTAAATATGATTCTTTAACTCTACCTTTTACAGACGATTTGTAGTTCTGTCTTACAGAAATATTTTTCAGTGTCTGTGAGCAATTCCTTTTGGACAATAGTAGATTGTTCTCATGACTTTACTTGGTGAGTGCTTACATTCTGAGTGTTGGACATGTTGGCCCCATAACTTCACAGTGCTGAATTTTCAGTGATACATATGGAACTTCATACAATTATCAATGATCAGGCATCCAGACTCAGACATACAATATATACATTTTATGCCACCACTTAAATATAACTGTCAGTTTTCAGAATAATGCAAATATACATTTATAGCCATTAAGAAAGTTTGCATTTGTAGTGAAAACTGTACTAATTCTGAAACCCCTGACGTATGCAGATAAAGGGAGAATATGCAAAACTGAACACAAACCATGGCCATATGTCAGGATTGAATCCGAAACAGTAGACCTGGGAGGCAAATATCATACTACTAAGTCAAAATGATGCCCAAAGTGTTATTTGTAGTAATCAAACAACATATTTCATTTGCAGTGGAGCTGGAGCCCCATTTCACCTAAATATGCATTCCACACATAAAATGATAGAAAACTCCATTGTTTGCACAAACTAATGCAATGGTTGTTAAAAAACACTTTCTTGCACTGTTATATCAGGGGTTTCAGAATTAGTACAGTTTTGTTCTGTTTTATTCTGTTGTGTACAGCTGCCACAGCTTTTGCTACATCCTTTTATTTCATTAGGTCAACTCCCATGTCACAAAAGGATCCCTAGATTAAATTATGCACCACATATGGTTGAAGAATGTAAGGGTTCATATAGTATTTCTGTCTGATCTGAAGGTGGCAAAATACCCCCAAACACATTATGCTTCTCCATAACTAGATACAAGGGATCTGCACAGTGAATGTTATATACCTGTGCATGTAAGCACACAGCTTTTTCAACTTTTGGGTATACACCAGTGTAACTAGACACATAACTTTAATGTCCACAGATTATGTCTATGTAATACAGACTCAACTTATTATGCATCTGTGTAAGTAGTCACACAGATTTTATGTCTGTATATTGTGTATTTGCTACTGTCATGAAGCCTTTTGCCTGTTCCTTTAACCATGAGTTTGATCCTACTGCACTGCTCTACCTCAGCTCCTCAACTGCTGTCATTCAAGAGGCCTCGTGTGGAGTTTTAGAGAATTTTAGAGAGAGCCTACTTACCTGAGGATCCTCAGTTTACTTATTAAACATTACAAGATCATCTACTTCATTACAGAGTTTCTGAAGTACATGCAGAGGCACCGGAAGCTGTTGAAGACGGGGGGGGGGGGTCAGAGGGTGAGAGGGGCACTTAGAGATCTAAAAAGGGCAATTATTTAAGACTATTTACTACCCCAACATAGAGTCACTTGGGGGACATTTTAAGCTTAGCCAATTTCCCTTTTGGTGCTTGAATTAACGTTTCCTGATTGGTCTTACCTATCCCATGGTTGTTAATTGTATATTAACCTTAGTGAGAATAAATGTGATCATGCAATAGATAATTTGAGGGGACCCATGTAAGGGATGTAGCATTTAGGAAATGCCTCTATCCATTAGTGGCATGAGGGGCAATCCCGGAGTACATTTTCTATTACCTATCCTTAGTTCCAAGTTGCATTTGAATATGGACAGGATGAGCTTTGTTTTACTTCAATGGATAGCCTGTTCTAGAACAGTGATAGCCTCTGTGATATATATTCATTTCTCCACAACATTCCATTTGGATACCTGGAATGAGTATTTCTGATGCCATTTGACTTGCTGATGTTCAGTAGGTCTATCTGTATTAGGTCGGAGGATGCCTTGTATGCCAGACATGTCACCTCTAAGCACTCTGTAGGATACTGAGTATAGTGATAAATCTTTGTGGTGGTCCATGCAAGACCTATTGTTTAGGACTTGTATCCTTTTAGTAAGGTATCTTTGTGGGTATTCCAATTGTTGTATGGGTCTGGACAGATACATGCCAAAGTGGGCATTATACAAAATGATTGACCTAACGAGGGCTTTGTAAAGTGGGACAATAACATCTGTAGATATAGTCACAATCAATTTGTTTATAAGCTGTGCAATATAGAAAGACTCTCTTATGTCTCTGGGCACATATTGGTCAAAAGTTAGGTCACTGTACACACAAGTTCCCAAATGCCAAACAACTGGGTCAGTTCTCAGGGGGCATCATCAATTTGGGAGTTCCCTAGAGTAGATGACTTCCAAAAGGATATGATAATGCCCTGATACTGACACCAGTTATTGTTTGGGACAAACCTTCCTGCATGATGGTTAAGTCATTTGGGGACTCAATAACTGCTCCTAGCTTGCAGTCATCTCAAACTTAGTCGGCCAAAGCCCTTTGTATTTCCTTTTACTTTTGAGATGTATATGCCAAACAGAAAAAGTCTCAGCACCAAACCCTGGGGGACTCCATTGGTGACTGGTCTCTTCCCCTATTTTGATATCCTGCATCTTGTGAGCAAGCATACATGCATGCATTCTTTGATTCAACTTCCTGATTGTATTAAGTTATATTCCTTGTATAATACAGCACCACTTGTTAGAATGTGTTTTAAATTTGTAGTTTGGAATAGTCTTCTAGTAAGCAATGAAACACTATAATGACAAAACTACCCATTTCAGAAAATTTCAACCATAAAAGGCCACTCAAACTTCTGTCATTACAATCCACCAATATCAATAAATATGCAAAATCGCTGCAGAAGTAAGTCATCTAAATAATTCCACAGTAAAAGGATCTGTAACTAATTAAGAGGTTGCTGCTAGCAAACAAGGAAGCCACATGGAGCTAGCATTCTCCAGTCATTTTACTGTTAGCATAGCCATTCCTGTAAACAGAAGTGATTTTTTTTAAATCCCCTACCTTGCGCCATTTTTTTCTCATACTGTACTTCCCATCCAAGTTACTAGTGTGTGCAGAGCCCCTTCTGTGGTGGTAAGTGGCTGGACATATCCATTTTGTTCATCATTTCTATTTAATTTCATTCGAAGAACTGCTAGATATGCATAATTGTTCTCCTGTATCTATGCAAGGCATGCGGGCATGATAGTTTGTGATAGTACAAATGGGTGGGATAACTACTCCCCTGTATAGTTGTTTGCTTAAGGATAAAAGGCATATTTTGGAGCTTACTTAGCGATAATATCACTGTATGCATTGCTAAGAGGTTCAGTTACGTCGCACAGTGGCTGATTTATTTTGGAACAATTTGACTGCTTACACAAATGTAGAGCATTTATGTGTGTTACTATAGTGTGTACATAGCTGTGTCTTTGACTATAGCCTCAGTCGGCCTCCTAGGACTGCTTATGTAATCCACTTTTCTTTTCACTGTGAATGAATGCATTTGTAACTACTGAAAACGTACGATAACGGAAGTAGGTACACAGGCTTGTGTTCTAACAATGCTTAACAACCCAGTAAGCTACATTTTATCTTAGGTATCGAAGAGTGCAGGCTTTTACATGGGAATAAATTGGGCTACCAGCACTGAGATAGAGTTGTTATCTCTGAAGGAAAGACAAGCAGTGTAGTGGTTTACGCTTTGGTTAGAGATATTGTTTGGCGGGCTTTTACATGGGAATAAATTGGGCTATCAGCACTGAGATAGAGTTGTTAACTCTGAATGAAAGACAAGTGGTGTAGTGGTTTGCACTTTGGTTAGAGATATAGTTGGCAGCAACGGGCGTTATATGCTTATTCCCCACCTCTGCGCTTATCTGTATTCAAGGCTTTAGCTGGAGAAGACTAGTTCTTTCAAGTTTGTGTTTAACACGAGCAAAGCACAATTTAGGGCTATCTAAATGATGAACAGACTAAGCAACAATATACCAGATTAACTTGCAAACTAAATGCCTACAATCTTCATAAACCCCCCAGAAGGAAGCATAATTTGTTTTATTCCCAGATTGACACCTAGAATAGCGTATAGCAAAGTGCTTATAAGTCCCACTGTATTGCAAGGTCAGCCGTTAGAGCAATAAGTATCTATTTAAAGGTCTGCTCATGAAAGTGATAGATTAAGTCTCAGTGAACACTACAGGCACATGTCTTTCTAGGTATACACCTAATATCTGATCATCTTTATACCTGTAAGGTATCTCAACTAATAAAGGGGTCAGGCAGTGTCAACTAAACTTGCTTACCTACAGCATTGTACATCAGTTGTTTTATTAGATCTAATGGTAAGGGGTTGCTTGTTAAACAGTATTGTATTTTGTTTTGGCCTCTAAGTATCTTATGTAAGGATGTATTTACCTGCTGCATATGTCTCTATAGTGATTATTACCGCATTAGCAACATAATAAAGTGCACATATTTTTCTTCTCATCTTTATCCCTAGGTTTATACACCTAAACTACCCTCCTCACTGAACCCACCCCCACGAACGGATCGGGACCAAAAGGACTGCTGTGAATTTATTATAACCTCCTGCAGTCAGCATTTTATAGAAAACTTCTTTCTAAAAGAGAGAAAAAAGGTCATTATCTGTTACAATATTACACTTTAAATGTATTTAGTAATTTTATGGTCCGCTCAGGAGCTCGCAGCACTAGTAATACTGGGTTAAGTTCTCCCCTCCTAGCAATTCTTAATTCAAGCTCTATAGAGTAGCTAAAGGGATATAGGCATCCAGACTTACCCCAATTTGGCCGGTTCTTTCCTGCTTTCCCTGGTTAGACTTCACTGATTGTCTCTGTAAGCTCTCTGATCTTGGGGTGGCCAAACTTGAACTAACTGACAAAAAAACTATAAATATTATGTTAAGATACATACCACCAGGCAACAACATCCCCACCTTAGAAGCCCTTTTACATTGGTCCAATCAAAATCTACCCCAAGAACAATTATCCTAGGCTACTTTAACATAGACTGGCATACATGCTCCAGCTCCAACCCCTCCAACTTCATAAATCTGTATAATGTCTCCCAAAGCATTAACTCCAGTACAAGTCTAGGTATTAATAAAAGCAAAGAAAGCCTCCTAGACTGGACCCTAATAAACAATGACAATACACTATATCAAGCAGGTGTCTTACCAGACACTATCAGTGACCACCAGTCCACCTTTCTACTAAAACACAAATCCCACACCAACTCCAAACTTCCAATCCGAACCATTAGAAACAAAAGAAACTTTGACATAACAAAATTTAAACTTGAACTTCTTCTTCTTCTTCTTTCGGCTTTTTCCCAGTTAGGGGTCACCACAATGGATCACCTGTCCGCTCATGATTGGCAGTGGAGTTTTACGGTGTCAAGCTGACAGCCCGGCACCCAACCTTTCCGCAAAAGGCACACACATGCACACCTAGGGCCAATTTAGAGTGTCCAATCCACCTATAGCATTTCATTGGGATGTGGGAGGAAATCGAAGCACCAAAATTTAAACTTGAACTACAATACCAAAATTGGAATCTTCAAAAGACCCTCCCATTAGACGAAGCAGTTGAGCTATTTAACTTTACCTTCCTAAACATCTTAAACACCCATGCCCCTCCTCGCACAAGCAAACAAAGAATTAAAATAGCCCCTGGATCATAACTACTACTAAAACCATGATAACCCAAAGAAATTGAACCTGGCATCAATGGAGAGCCAATAAAACCATAGCAAACAAACAAGATGTTCAAAAGTTCAGAAACAAAACAAAAAAACTAATTTTACTAGATAAACAAAACTATTTTCTCAATTTGCAAAAAATACACTAAAACAATCCCCAAAAACTTTGGGCAGAACTAAATACACTACTCCACCCCAGCAGACCAAGAACCCCAACGCCACCACTGTAAAGATAGCATTAACATTCCAGAAGCCTTCAATAGATTTTTCATAGAAACCATCTCCAAACTTGTTCATCAACAACCAACACCACCCACTACTAGCAACTCCAAGCCTAATACCAATATCAAATCCACCTTCCAATTCAAACCTATTCCCACAGAGATTATATAAAAAAACTATTAGGTAAACTCAAACCAACTAGCCTAGCTGCTGACAACATTCCTGCCGAATACCTTCAAATAGCTGCTAATGAGATAGCCTATCCAATATCAATTCTCATGAACAGATCAATAATAGAAAGCAAACTTCCAACAGTCTGGAAAATAGCATATGTCACCCCACTACACAAAGGTGGGACCTGTACTGACCTCACCAACTATCGCTCCATTGCCATATTATCCCCACTAGCCAAAATATTAGAAAAATGTATTCACCAGCAACTTCTGCAATACCTACTTCAAAACCAACTTCTCACTCCAACCCAACATGGATTTAGACCGGCCCACAGTACAACAACTGCCATCTTCTCGTTTACCAATCTAATCAACCAGAACCTAAATCTAGGCAATCTAACATCAGCCATATTTTTAGACCTATCAAGAGCCTTTGACATGGTCAACCATCCCAAACTTCTGGAGTACCTCTCAGACCTAGGACCAGCCACTAACTCGCTAGCCTGGTTTCAAAATAACCTAATAGGTAGACAGCAAGCAGCCAGGTGGGACAAAAACTATCCACACTGCTCCCTATTACAACTGGAGTCCCACAAGGATCAATTTTAGGCCCGCTATTATTTTCCATATTCATCAATGATCTGAATAAGATCACCCAAGATGCAACTGTCATACAATATGTTGACGACTCAACACTAGTCTGCTCAGCCACCAACCCACTCACTCTCCTTTCCAACACCCAACAAGTCTTCAAAACCACTGAAGCTCGGTTTCTCAGTAAAAACCTGTTACTGAATCCAGAAAAGACCAAACTACTAACGTTCAAAGGAAATAAATCCAACTCATGCACTGATTCTTTCAGTATCACATCTAGCGATGGTACCATTATCTCCTTAGACTCCCACACAAAACTACTGGGTGTTACTATTGACAACAAACTGAAGTCTGACCTGCACATAAATCAAACCATCAAAAACATACACAGAAAACTAGGCAGTCTGTACAAAAATACTAAATCAACAGACTAAAATTACCATGGCCCAAACTCTGCTCCTATCCACACTTCTATCTGCTGCTCCCATCTTCACCAACCTATCCAAAACAGAAATTAAAAAAACTAGATACATGTTACAATCAAATTTCCAAATTTGCCACAGACGCTCCCTACCATTCCCATCACTGCCACTCACTATTCCAACTAAATTGGCTTGAACTTCAAAATCTCATTACATTCCACCAACTAGTTTTTGCAAAAAAACTCCTACTATACCCAGACAAAATACCAATTCTATCTAATTTACTTATAATACATGAAAACCCAAGACAACTACTCTCTAGTACCAGGGTCTTAATCAAAATCACCAGGTCCAGCAACTCAGCAGGAGGCTCCCTATTTCCTAACTACATAGTTAGAATCTGGAACTCACTGCCCCCTGATATTACCTCAGCTAATTCTGTCACTAAATTTAGAAAACTACTAAAGGAATACCTTCTTATCGACATGGCAATGCCCATGCCTTCCCCCAGGCTGACCTCTACACCTGTCTTACAAAAAACCTCCACTATCAACCTTCAAATACTAATTTACCACATGTTCTACAATTCTTAATACACAATGCCCATCTACAAGCAGTTCTGCTGTTCTCTTGTAAACTCTATGGGTGAACCATACATACTCTCATAATGTCAAGAAAATTACTGCTCTTACAGCTAACGTGTCATCTTACTACAATTTGCGGCTAAAATATTTTTTCTCTATCTACCTCTAAAATGTGGAACCAAAATATAAATTTTTTTCTCTCTTTGTGTATTTCTAAAAAAAATGACTCTGTATATGCTTGCTTGCCTTTGTAAGACTTTGTATAATTACAAACTGTGGAGCTTTTCAACCCGGGCCTCCGCTGACGGATTCTCCTGGTCAACAAATGTAAAATAAAATAAATAAATAAATACATTTTATATTTCATTGTTTCATCTATAAATAAAGTGCCTGTTGCCCTTGAAGAATAAATTGCCTATGCTACAAAAAAAAAAAAATGGTAAGCCAGTAATTTTGCAATGGGGAATGGATGCAAACTGATAACAGAAACATAGTTACTAGGTAACTCCTCCAAAGGAGGACATTCTTAGGACTGCAGCATCCATTCCCTTTAAAGTGCAACACAGTACAGTATCAGCGATCCATCTGCATACTGTGGGAGTAGAACCCACAGCCTTCTTCATCAAAAGCAAGTATACTACCTGTTGTGATACTAACAATGCAAATGACTAAGCATAAGTAACACTAAACTTCTCTTCCCCTGAAGCTCTCAGCTCCTTGTAAAATCCACTTGACATTCAACTAAATCTCAACTTCGCAGCACAAGAAATCTGGAAAAAGCCAAAATTTATTGGGGGGGGGGGCAAAGGCCCAAAACCAGGGACACATTTTAAATATTGCTTGTATAATCTTAGCAAGTTGCTAAAATAAAGTGTTATGTGTTATCATGTGCTTCCTGAAAGATACGAAGACTGAAACTTAAAGGACTATCATTCTTTAGTGAATTCAGTTCTCACTGATTTGCCAGAAAACCACACATTTTAAGAGGAAAAGACCAAAAGTATCATCCAAATATTCTGTGAAAATCTGGACAGTTGAGAGCTATGGACTCAACTCCCTGAATCGCAAGTGGTGGTATGGGTGGAGAATTCAGGCTCTTGTTTGAGCCTGAGTAACACTAACCACCAGGTATACCTAACTGGGGCATTTTACACACACCACACACACACACACACACACACACACACACACACACACACACGGGAGCCTCATAACTCCTGCACATAAAAGAACAAAACTCTCCTTAATGGCATGACTCTGGCTCTGGCAGCACTAACAGAACAGCAGCAGCACAACTCCTGTAATAACTTCTGCAAATAAAAGAAGAAATCCCTCCTTAATGGCATTATTCTGGCTCTGGCAGCACCAACAGAACGGCAGCAGCATAACTCCCATAACACAGAACAATAAGAGAACAAGAACAGCTAGTTTAGTTAGCTTAACGTCTGCGCGCGAATCCATGTTAGCATGAAAACTCCACTTCATTAATTTTTCCCAACAGGTCTTGCAGCTGTAAAAGTGTGTGTGCGGGGGGGGGGGGGCTCCCCCTCCCCCTGGCTCTATGGTTCTTGCACCCATGTGTACATGTTCTCCTAATGGAAGTCTATGGTAGAAATAAATTGCATTCTAAATGATCACATTCGCTATGGCCTTACAGTGATTGTGTTTTCAGGAAACTGCCTGTTTAAAGCTTTCTCATGGGCAGAGTGACTTTGTGGTAGCAGTAAAATCCATACCTATAATATATGCTGTGTGCTTCTTAGCTCACTTTTAAATTTCTCACCTTCCACCTCCACAAGACCTTATTAAATGCTTGTAGCATTAAATATCTCACCTTCTGCCATCACCAGGCACTATTAAATGCTTGTAGCATCAAATAGTTCACCTTCTACCTCCACCAGATATTATTAAATGCTTGTAGCATCAAAGCATTCACCTTCCACCTCCACCAGACATTATTAAATGCTTGTAGCATCAAATATTTCACTTTCACCCCCTAGAAGACATTATTAAATGATTGTAGCATCAAATATTTCATGCCTGTAGCTGCAGGCAATGTCCAAAACATTTTAAACAATACAGTGTATGTTGCATCAAGGCTGGAGAAGTACAGTCACAAGTTCTTTCTCCTCTCAGTTTATTGCTGTATGATTAGCCTTCATGAGTGGGTACCTCCTTCCCTGTGGGATTTATTTTTCCTTTTCTCACATCATGACATCTTGCCTAAGGGCATAAGAGCAGCTGTTGTTTTGTCCAAGATACTGCCATAGCTTATTGATGTTACATACTGCACTAATTAACTGGCTGTTCCTAGACATAGTGGTTATACAGTTAGTGAGGAGGCAGTGCACAGAACGGTGTGCATATCCTCATGGCTAGGCCCAAGGTTTGGTGGCATAGATGGAAAAAAGGCCTTCTGTAGAAGTAAGCACTAATCAAAGCATATAACTCTGTTATATTACTTCCACCCACTCATCCACCATTTTGTTCAAACAAGTTCACAGAGACTGATCCTTGGCAATAATGAGATGACTAAAAGTGGGAGGTATCAAAGCTAACAAAATGAACCAAAACCCACAGATGGTCCTTACAGATATACTGCAACGTCATACAACTGCTCCAGCCCTGCCTTTGGTGAACCACATTAGCTCCAAGAACCCCCTCTATAACTTGCCATTCAAACATAAATATCTTACCATTCAGTAGCTATATGCTAAAGAAATTGCTGCTTAAAGTGAACAGCCTAGATAACAATCAGGAACTCTTGGACTCCTGGATTATTCTTAAGATATGCATCAAGTCTGAGCATCACTGAAATCTGGCAAAAGGTTAAGCCTACCCATGTGTCCATATCACCTACAACTTTAATATTTACTGCGATAAAAAAAATGATCTTAGGAAGTGAACATTTCTCCTAGTCTGGAAGAATATAAATCTAAACCTGATTAGTAGCAGCCTGACCATTTGTGAGAAGCACTCTAACTTTATGCATGCTCATTATCCTATTAGGTGATCACAATAAGCTGATGGTAGTGGTAGCTTATATTCCTTTTTCATCTACCACTCACATACTGGGAAAACTTACCAAAATGAAAGGAGTCAGAGCTACATCTGGGAGACTTTAAATGAATTGCCAGAGTCCAAAAAATAATTCAGTAGATCTCTTGACCAGATGGGATCTTGCTCAACTTGTGATGGGGCTGACTAGATCATACTTCCAGACTGGTAACAATGCCCTACTGAATCCCATTATTATCAAGAGGTCCAGTTGGCATATCAGAAACTTGATTCATCCCAAGATACTAGGTGACAAATGCTTGGTCTTAGCAATCTGGACCTTTACGAATATTATGTTGAAGGCAGTCTGCCAAAAACAGAGATTCAGTCCTACTTCTAAGGAAACTACACTGCTTATCAAACTTGAAGTTGCACACTGATGTGAGGTTTGCAAGAGAGAGAGAGAGAGAATTAATATTTGTGTTAATTAATATCCCATGTAATATTTAAGAAAATATTTCCTATAAAGGTAAGGAGGTTAAACAGGCATGCATTTTCATCGATCACCAACAACTTGAAATTCCAGTGCGAGAGTATAGGTACAGTATGATGAAAATGAATGCAAACTAAGGACTGCATCCATTATTAAGAATTTCTTTACCTCAGAATGAGTTTTAGAATTGCTACTAAAATGCTAAAATCAGCTATGTGAGAAAAGAAGAAACAATCCTATGTAGTCAGCTAAACATTTCTCATAGGGCTTTAAGAACTTTTCAGAGGAGTGTAAGGACTAATGTTTTCTTAATAATGACAACTCAGCCATTTGGATAAGCCATTTCAAAACTCAGATTTCCTCACAGACCCACCCAAGGCACAGAGAAATAGTAATAATCATCCATGAGTCCCCATTCCATTTGTCATACCTAATTTCACCTAGACTTTTATTTTAACATTGCGCTAATAGGAACTATGCTTAAAATAGTGTGCAAAATAGTGGTCAAAGCATCACGTTTCACTCCTGAATTGATGAGTCCTGTCATCGCAACACCTCTCATATACATCTACAGGCCATCTCACTGGCATTGCTCCATCCAGCCATTATTAAACCTGCGTTGACATTACCATTACCCATAATGGTCCACCGATGTCAGTATGTGGCTTTTGCCCATCTCCATCATCTACCCTCTAGCCAAACTTTTGGTGAAAACTTTCTGTCCTCATTTACTTGGCTACCTTATGACATGCATTCTAATATTACATTTCCTCCATGGACTTAGAAAAGGGATCTATCTGTAAATAAGGAAAGGGCCTGTTATTGGAGGTAGTATCTGAAGGCTTAATCATATATTGTTTCCTACTAAACTCAAGAAAGTAGGATTTGATGAGAGGCCTATCAAGCTGGTCCAGGACTATCTCTCTGACAGAACTTGTTATGAGGTTATGAATTAACTCACCTCTGATACAGAAATGCAAAAACCTGGAGTCATGAAGGATTGATACTCGTCAGGATCCTTTCTTTGTTGTTTATAAATGACTTTGCAATGGAACTATCTATACTGCAAATCATGCCATTTGAAATGATTTGATGCATCATAAAATAGTTAAATTGCAGAGCTTGATGCAAAAAATGGTATATAAAAAAATCTTTATTTACTTATTTACTGATGCTAGTTCTATAATAACACATTCAGAGTAAATGACTGCAACTTGACTGCAATGTTATTTGAGAGAAATCAGAGTCTCAAATCAGTTGAAGACTGTAGGTTAGTTAATGCAGTTATTACAAGTCACTATTTACAAATACTTATGGCTATTATCTTGCTCTATTCTATTACTCATGTTCTATATGAAATCAATGATCATCAGGGTTTGGAACTGGCTATGGTGTAGTTATAGGCTGGCAAGTTTCCTCACCCCAAAAGATAGAAGTGCCATCAGGATAAATGTTGTGATACAGAAAAATGGGGTACATATTATCAATAGTAGTTGATAATTTGTCATATAACACTTGTTTCCCAAAAACTATTTTAAATAAAATCTGCAGCTTCATCTCTCTGTCAGTTTTACAGGAATGTTACTGCAGTAAGTGAGATGCCTGCCACTCACTGCTAGAACTACCATATTCATCTCCACGTTAATGTATACACTCTTAACTTTTTTGAGGAATGTCACAGGTTCACTAAGAATCTTTTCACAACATTATCTTCTTAGATCTCGGCAGCAAGGGGTATTAACTTTCCAATAAGTAGCATGCAAAGCAGTGGTGTAAGCATTCAATAACACTGGCCTGAGATATTGGAATCAGTTGTATATTCAAGCTGGGGAATGCTCACGGACTCTGAATTCAGGTGAATTATTAGATGAACTGATTTACTTCATACAGAGGTCATAGCTAGAAAGGGTGGCCACGGTGGTGCAGTGGTTAGCATTGTCGCCTCACAGCAAGAGGTTCTCCGGTTTGATCTTCAACTGGGATGCCATCTGTGCAGAGTCTGCATGTCCTCCCTGTGGTCGTGTGGGTGTGCTCTGGTTTCCTCCCACATCCCAAAGACATGCTGCAGGTGGATTGGACACTCTAAATTGGTCCTAGGTGTGAGTGCATGTGTGTGTGTGCCTTCTGTGGAAGGTTGGGTGCCGGACTGGCAACTCGACACTGTAAATCTCCACTGTCAATCATGAGCAGACAGGTGATCTGCTGTGGTGACCCCTAACTGGGAAAAGCCAGAAGAAGAAGAGGTCATAGCTAGAAAGACAATGGCTTACTTGCTCTTGTTAATTTACATTGTTTTATAAATAAACTGATTGTATAAATGTTATGGATACCTTACACTGTCCTTGATTACTGCTCCGCTTTTTTATCTGTCCTCTCCTTCAGTGAATTCTAACCAGCTTCCTCATTTACTTGTATGCATCTTAGTATAGCTGGTAACTTTGAATGCAATGCAATGCAATGTTTTATGAATGCCTAGGGATTTTTCAGTACTTTTGATTTAATGTGTTGTTTTTGTATGCTACATTTAACTGCACATTTGTTATAACTGAATTGCAAATATACATTGTAATCTAGGACAGACAGAGTTTTAGCACCAAACAAGTGCATTAACAATGTTTTACAAGCTTGAGTCAAGAATCAGATATTTTGGTAAAACTCATAGGATGTTTATTTGAAACAATTAACAAAATGCCAGTGTCAGTGATGTAAATGAAGTTCAGGTCAGTATATATTAACAGCCTCTATCTGAAAACACAGCATTCTTCTCTCTTTCATGCTTTTAAATTAACAATAAGAAATTAATTGAAATTAAATTCCTTTTTTCCTAGCAGACCAAAGAATTCCTGCATTCAGATTTCATAGTTCCACAGTACCAAAATTCCAAACAGCAAAACAAGGAATCAGTCCAAATGAAGCTTACTTAACTCTTTTACTGATTACAGTTCTGAATGAAGTACAGCTACTTCCATGAATTCTCTTTTTCTTTCTCTCTCTCTCTTTTCTTCTGGGTTTCTCTGCAGAATCTATCAGGTTACAAAACCTTGTCTGTGTCTTCTTCTGGAACTCCCTACAGTGCCTTTACTGCAAGCCACTAGCTATCTTCCATAGTATAGCACCTGAGGGGCTTATGCAGACTCCCATGCAAACTCCACCGTATCTCTGGCAAAGTCTGTTATCCCTCTCCTACTCTCTAAGTATTAAGTGATAATAAGAATGTTCATAGGTTCATAGGTTTATACTAGGCTATCTGCCCTAAGGCATTTATAAGCCTAGCCCAAATTTTTGTGGCTTACGCCACCCCTTATATGAAAAAATACTGTGCCCATTAGTTTGTTGTGCCTCTGTCCAGCAGTGACACAGAGATGATTCCCGGGGTAAACCTACGATCTCCCATCCACAGGTCAAGATTTCTCTTGAACAGAGTCAGCGAGGTGCTCTGCCTCACATGGACCGGGATTTTATTCCACAGCATGGGGAGTCTCTGAGTGATAAATCTATCCCTCCAGCACGTCCTATTTATATCCGTGCTAAGGTTTAAGTCGCTTGCTCTAGTGGTTTTGGTGGATTTGGATTTTTGTCCATTAATTCCGGGTTGGACATGGCCTTGTATGTCAGGCACATGTCACCTCTGAGCAGACGGTATGCGACTGAATAGAGCTGGAGTTTCTTCAATCTGGCAGCATATGACAGATTTTGGAGTCCCTTTATCCTTTTGGTGAGGAACTTTTGGGGTCTCTCCAATTGCTGCAGATGTCGGGTGAGATACATCCCGAATGGGGCATTGTACTGGATCATTGGTCTGATAAGTGAAGAGTACAGGGAACAATGACCTCACTAGATCTGGATGTGAATCCCTTCATGATCAGGTGAGCAATGTAGAAGGTCTTTCTAACCACTTTAGCAACGTGAGTGTCAAAAGAAAGGCCACTGTCAACCTGGGTCCCCAGGTCCCTGATAACCTCTTCTGTGCTTAGTGGATTGCCACCTATATGGTAGCTTGGGGTTACCTTGTTTTTCCCGAAGGGTATGACTATACATTTTTGGCGTTTAACTTCAGGCCATGGCTCTGGCACCAGCTATCTGTTTCCGTGAGTCCCTTCTGAAGGATATCCGTGTCCGATGCACTTTCCACTATGGCGCCCAGTTTGCAGTCGTCTGCAAACTTTGTCAGCCAAAGTCCTCCCATGTTGGCCTGTACTTCTGAGAAGTAGATGCCGAACAATAGGGGACCAAGGACCGAGCCCTGTGGGACACCACTTGTGACCGGCTTGGAGTCTGACATAGCGCCAGCAACTCTAACCCTGTGGGTTCTGTCCCTAAGCCAGTTTGCAACCCATCTTGTGACATATGGGTTTACATTTAAGCTGGTAAGTTTTTCTACAATACCCGAGTGGGGTATTGTGTCGAAAGCCTTTGCAAGGTCAAGGTAGGCTGTATGGACTGCCTTTCCCTCATCAATGGCCTTGGTGACTGTTTCGAAGAAGTCGACCAAGTTCAAAAAGCATGATCTTCCCTTGACGGCCAAACTGGGTCGGGTCCAATGTCTGCAAGTCCCTATATCTTTGTTTATGAGCTCCATTATGATCCTCTCCATAGCTTTGCAGACTAGACTTGTTAAGCTTATGGGGCGGTAATTACCAGGGTCCGTGAGGCGCCGCCTTTGTGGAGTGGGACCACAGTTGCCGACGCCACTCCTTGGGCACGTATCCTGTGGTAAGGCTGAGATTAAACAGCTGCCTTATGTGCGGGTTTAATTCCTCATTTAGCTCGTGTAGCACACAGCCGGGGACACCATCCGGTCCCATTGATGCTGTGTTTTTAGCTTTAGAGAGAGCAGCTTTCACCTGTGCATTTGAGATGTCTGGGAGGCTACACTCGGCTGGGATAGTTATCTCTCCTTTAGGGGGGAGAGGGGAGTGAAGTTTGCACTGAACCTGTCTGCCAGTATGTTGGCAATGTCTGTGGGTTCAGTGATTTTTGTATCATTATGGACTAATTCTGAGCATATCTGGGAGTTTCCACCCAGGTTCCTAACATAGCTGAAAAAGGCCTTATGATTGTCCTTTGAATCCATGGCAATTTTTCTCTCAAAATTGGCCTTAGTTGATTTTATGAGTGCTCGTATTTTTTTACTAATAATGATCAGGGGTGACTTCCCTTTTATGGATTTTGTTCTATCATGTAATAGCTTTCTCCTCTTATTGTAAAGTTTGTTAATGGCTGGGGTCCACCAGACTGGACGTTTGCCCTTTGTGGAAAGAGTCTTGGTTTTATTTATCTACCAAATCCAAAGGAGAACTACTAAATGTTCTACCAGCTCAACCAACGAGCCAACATCTGCAGCTGTGACAACCGAACAGAAACCACCACTGCTTGAACTGTATTCAAAAAAACATACAAAATGCAAATTAAAGTATACAGTATAAAAGTCATATTATACCATGACCCCCCCCAAAACGTGCACGCTGATTGGCCAGCGTGCCCGTTGTAAATCGAGTTATACTAAGGGAAAAAGGTCCGGTCGCCTGGACTTTTTTCCCTTAGTATAACTCGGTTTTTTAAAACACTGTCTCGCTATGTTAAATGGGTTTAACATAGCGAGACAGCTTTAAAATAAGCAACGGAGATCCGTTGCTTATTTTAAAGCTGTCTCGCCATGTTAAACCCATTTAACATAGCGACAGTATTTAAACAGCGGAGAAAGCAAGATCTCCGTTGCTTTTTATAGCTATGTTAAATGAGTTTAACATAGCGAGACAGTTTTAAAATAAGCAACGGACATCTCCGTTGCTTATTTTAAAACTGTCTCGCTATGTTAAACTCATTTAACATAGCGAAATACTAAAAAAAAGCAACGGAGATCTTGTTCTCCGTTGCTTTGCAGCTCTGATGTACTGCGCAGGCGCGCAGTACAACAGAACTGCCGCGGATGCCAGACATCTGCGGAAGGGCAGTAAACAGGCATTATACTATGCCATTATTTAAGAAAAGTAATAGTTTCTTTTCTTAAATAATGTCATGATAATAGCAATAACCACCTGGGTGTGGGTAATGCTAAATTTACCCACGGTTAGCTTTGTTTGGTCGCCCTCGGGACCAAACCACGCCAACCGTGGGTAAATTTAGCATTACCCACACCCAGGCGTGGGTTATTGCTATAATATTCCACATTGCTTATATAATAGCAAAATCCCTCCCCTTTCATTACGTCATCATTAATTTCTAAATAAATTAGCATTAGGAATTCATAGACATCTGATGTTAAAAAATAAAATTAATATCATGCATACATTTTGCATGTTTTAAAAATTTTATTCATATTAAAAATACCAAACAATTGATCAATGCAAAATTGAAAAGAACTAATGTATCTCATTTTCAACACGCATGTTAATGAGATCATATCTGTCGCTCTAGTCAGGATGTAATAGACGAGTCTTTGTGATTTCTGTTACAGTAGCTTTATTATGTACAAACATGTCACGACTGAAGCTTATTAACTTTAACTTAGGTAACATATACAAACTAGCTACATTGATTCAAACATGCCCACTCTCTGGTGGCACTTTCAAAATGGCACTGGGTATATGCACGTTCAGTCCTATGCTTCTTAAAGATACAGCACACACACTCTGTTCTACAATATCATTTAAACTGTAAGGACCTGTGGTATGGGTCCTTCATTGTCATTGCAATTCCTTAATTTCCAGTTTAAGCTTTCATGCCCTCGCATATCCTGTTCGACCATATCTAACACATAAAAGTAAAACTATGTCCAGGATATATTTTCACAAAGCATTAAAATTATCTTAATTTGTTTAAACATATTGATAAGGTTATAGATGTTATTTGGTGTTTTTATTACACTGTTTGTAGTCACGTTTATACTTTATTTTGCATCTGAATACAGTTTGAACAGAGGTGGTTTCCTCTCAGTAGTCACAGTTGCATAAGTTGGCTCTTTGGCTGAGCTGGTGAAGGTTATCTATTTGTTGTCTAATTTAGTGTCACTCTGTCGCAACATGAATGGCTCTCAATGCTCTTCTGCTTGAATTGAGTATCTATATCCATTGCCTGTAGAACTGTAGATGGGTATGGGATGTTTCTTAACATGTTGCCCCATCAACTCAAAAAAAAAAAAAAAAAAGACACCCAGTGACTATAGCACTAACAAACACTGAATGTTGGAAGCGCTCACTGCCTGCACTGCTGATCACATCCCCTAACAGCTTGGGCCTGAGGTAAAAGCCTCTTTCACCCTGCCCTAGTTACAGTTCTAGTTGCTTGCATCATATATTTGCTCTGTTGGTCAGGTCATGGCTAAAAAGCATCGTCAGGCAGTCTTTCTTTACTCAGTTAACAAATAAATAGTTTCATAGTTTGTAAAAGCTATGTACAGGCCAAAAGGCCATCAAGAACATGATTCCAGAATTAGTGAGTACATCATCTGTCCCATCCATTCATCTAACAGTCTTTTAAAATTTGTCAGTAAAGCAGCTGCACCACACAGACTGATATTTTGATTTAAAGTAGCCCTACATTTACCAGTTTTAAATGTGTAACATCCTCCACAGTAATTAAATTTGGGTTCTAGCAGCTCAATATCCATTAAAGTAATAACTCTTCATGAAATGCCCAAACGGCAAAACATTACCTCCCTCCTGCATGCCTATAGCTAACAGAAAATGTCTAATGCTCTGAAGTGAATCACAAGGAAAATGTTTAATGGATGTAATTCTCTTTGAATATTTATGTTGCATATTTTCAAGAGTGAGCAAGTCACATTTATTATATATGCGGAACAGTAAGTTATACTCCATTGCCGCTTCACAAATGCCAACATGTCACAAATAATATAGTGAAAAATCCAAAATCTGTTAAGGAGAAGTTCTTTTTACATTTTTTTAATAATTCAAGAAATAAAAATTTAAGAAATAAAATAAAATTAAACAAAGTAAATAGCATCTGTGTAACTAGATGCACAGCTTGTACATCTGCACATCATACACCTTAGTAACCAGACACAGTTTTTACATCTGTATATCATTTACCTGTGGAACTAGACCACATGATGTCCCTGTGTAACTAGACAGGCAGGTACCACATATATACATTACATTCCTGTGTATTTATATGCACAGGTTTTACAGCTGTACATTATGTGCCTGCATAACTATACAAACAGATGTATATCTGCACATTATGTGCTTGTGTAACCAGATACACAGCTGTTACATGTGCATGTTATATACCTGTGTAACTATGCATGTCTTGCACATTTGCACATTATTTACCTGTGGTAGTAAATGACAGCTTTTCCTTGCTCATTTGCACATTATGTGCCCATGCAATTAGATACATGTTTTGACAAATGCACATTGTGTATCTGTGCAACTATATATATATGGTACATTTCTGTTAAACCCCTACCAGTTCGCGTTGCTGTATTTCGCTGGTATTTCAGTACTGGACACAACTTTGTGGTTGACAACTACTTCTGTACAACTGACTGATAAGTGTCTATTGTCATGTTAGGTGTACAGGACCGTTTGGTCATTGCAGAAGTATCTGCAGTCGACTGTTAAACCCCTACCATTTGCAGCAGTTTTTCTATTTTTTTACACAAGCTTTCGGTCAGAAGCTAGTTACCTTACAGTATAATACTTAACAGAGTATCCCGACTCACTGTAGAAGAAGGTTAATGTAGGGGAATACCATTAGTAGAGAAGGTGAAAAGATTCATACTACTTACTGGATATGCCTGGAACAGGTGATATTTACCATGTATTCTCAGGATTGATGTGTGCAAGCCGCGGTTGTACAGTGGTAGCGTTGTTGCCTCACAGCAAGAGGTTCTCCTGTTCGACTCTCGGCTGGAGTGCCTTCTGTGTGGAGTCTGCATGTCCTCTCCGTGGTCGAGTGGCCTCCGAAAGACATGCATAAATGGGCGTGCCTTCGCTGAAGGTTGGGCATCTGGCTGGCAACTCGGTACCATAAAAATCTACTGCCAATCATTAGCGGACCAGAGTTCCACTGTGGCGACCCCTAACCGGGAAAAAACGAAAAGACAAACATTCTCAGGATTGACGTGTACTGCTGTGAAATCAACAACTGCAAACTTTATAAACTACACCTCGCATTGCAGCTGTATTTCTCAGCTACGCGAGGTGCTCTGAAAAGGTCTTCAGAGTTGTACTGCAGTACAATACCAATAAAAAATATCAGTCTTGCCAGTGCTTATACTCCCTGGTTTATTCAGTCAGCCCTGACATGCCAATGAAAGGAGTCGTTCTCCACATTATAAAAACTGCAATCGTGCAGCACCAGACAAGACATTCGTCTCTGCACTACTGCCTGCCTGGCAAATGAAATAAAAAAAGAAAAGTTAATCTTACCTAATGGAAATGATGCTTTTCACATCACATTTGTCAGTCTTGCATGAGGGATAAAATAGCGCCGAAACACAGCAGGACAAAGACGTGGTAGGGGTTTAACGGAAAAGTACTATATACATATATATATATATATATATATATATATATATATATATATATATGTGTGTGTATATATATATATATATATATATATATATATATATATAGATATAGATATACATGCACACACACACACACACACACACACACACACACACACACACACACACACACACACACACACACACAGCATGTGTATCTCTGTATTACAAACCTGTGCAAAATATATGCACAGCTTGTATCTCTGCAACTATGTTCCTCTGTAACTAGGCAAACAGCTTTTGCAAATGCACATTATGTACCTGTGTAGCTATGCATGCAGTTTGTACATCTGAACATTACGTATCTGTGTAACTATATCCACAGCATTTTGAATTGCACATCATATTCTTATGCAAGAGTACACACACCTTCTGTACCTTCACAAGCTCCACTTCTGTAACACCAGACATAGCTTTTGTATCTGCTACTGCTGTATCTGTGCAACAAGGTGTGCACTATGTGCAGCATCTCACTGTCTATCTGTGCACTAAGCACATAGCTTTTTCAGATGGATATTATCATGTTATACACAGATGACCAGACACACACTGTTTGCAAATGGACATACACAGCATTTGTACCCATGCATCACATACTTGTTTAACTTGATGCACAACTTTTCTAGCTGTGCAACAAGAGACACTTTTGCACCTAAATATTAGCTACCTGAACAACTAGGCAAAGGATTTGTATATGCACATATACAGCTGTATAACTAGACATTGTATTTATACCTGTAGATTATATATATATGTATAACTAGATACAGAACTTTTATAGCTTTTCATTAAGTACCTATGCAACTAAATGCATGGCTGTGTCACTTGCATATTGTGTACCTGCTTAACTTCATACATTCCTTTTACAACTACATTTTGTTCGCATTTGTAACCAGAGACATTAAATTTTCAGCATATGCATATAATCTTCCTGTGTAACTATATATACAACCTTTGCAGTTTTGCATCATGTAACTAGACACACACAGTTTATGTCTTCTCTGGCATGGGAGAATTTTTGTGAGAAATAAACCATTCCAACATCAAGCAAAACTTTATTAAAGCAAAATTTTCGGTTAACAAACCTTTCTCAATGCTAATACCATTAGACAGAATAATCACCATTTAAATAAGAGCAAACAAGTATCATTTATCGTTATTTTTCCAGGTAGCATTTTATTTCTGAGTTTATCGTTATTTTTCCAGGTATCACTGTACCAGCCTTATTACCAGAGAATTTTTGTTAGGTCATAGAGAATGAAATTCAGATTTCCTAAAATGTGGCTGGTGCTCACTGTCATGGTAACTATAGAACTCACCGAAGTAACCTATCAGACTGAAGGAAAAAGGCCTTCCATGCAAAGCCAGTCAAAGGGGTGGTATTTTTTGAGTTTGATTGCTCAGTGAAAACAGATTAACAAGACAGCAGATGTAACAATTACCAAAGCAATGGGCTCTAGCATAGGAGGATTTTTGTGAGGTCATGGAAAATTGCATTCAGATTGCCTGAATGATGTTATGATAAACTCCCCAGTGATTCTGAAGGGGGAGATGGAATATTGCTCAAGCTGTCCTCAGTGATGTTGAAAAAGCTCACCTCAACTATGGACATTATTGAAAAGTAGGAGGAAAACAAGGACATACTATTGAATCTGATAAACACGCCCTCCTGTGAGCAGGCAATACTGTAAGCACAAGTTTATAAGGTATACATTCCAGTGTTTAGGCCTGAAGGCCATTAAAAACACTGACTGTAAATTCAGGATTAAAAACTTCATGTCCCATGATAAGTTTTCTGAGTGCCATACAGTAAGAGGCAATTTATTCCAAATTCTTGGACTAGATTAAATAATACATTTGCTTCTTTGTCCTTTGAGCAATGTGGGTTGCATATGCACAAACATTAGTGTTTTCAATTTATGTGAGATTGCTACCTGAAGTAATTCATCACTGAAAGCTTTGTAAACCAAAATTTCTATCCCACAATATTACCTGTAGTGAATAATCAACACGGTTGGTTTTGAGCATTGACCTTGATAAGTGAAATCTTTTAATGTTGGAATGTTTTGTAAAGTGCCTCTAAATTGATTCCAGTTTTTTTTTTAAAGCTGTCACATACCTCTCAACTGTCCAGATTTTTGCAGAAAGTCCAGATTTTTGGCTCATATTTTTTATCTGTTACTCCAAAAATTGTGTTTTTTCTGGCAAATCATTGGCAAATCACTGAGGAATGAAGTCAGATACCAATAACAGAAATCTGAGTTTTAACTTCATATCCTTTAACTTCATACTAATGCGAAACCTGTTATTCTTTCAACTTTCTAAGTTTGTAAGAGCAATATTTAAACATTGTCTTTATTTTTAGCCCTTTGTCCCCCCATTTTTATGGCTTTGTCCAGATTTCTTGCTCTAAGAAGTAGAAAGGCATGGTAGTTGGCCTTTGTAATAAATAGAAAATGAATTATCTTCCAATAAAGATCTTAAATAGGTTGTGTATAACTCAGTCACATTCAAGCAGGTGATGGGATTGTAATTATTTCTGTAGATGAGGTCTCTATCATGACTGAACACTGTTGTGGTAAGGATGTAAGGATGTAAGGGTAGATTAGAATTTGTAACTAACAAGTTATGCACTATAAACCCACAGTAACAATTTTGTGTGGAAGGCAGGGATAGTAGCTCTAATATGGTAGTTTCTATTTTCCAAAAGAAGGATACAGGATCTGCACCTGCACACATACATCTGTGTAACAAGACAGTCTGCATTTATCCCTGTACATCATATACCTGCATAACAAGTTGCAGAACTGTGTATTCCAATTATAGATGTATCTTTCTCCTCAGCCTGCCCGAGGAGCATAGCGTTTAACTGTTCAAATTTTTGCCTCCAGTTGTTTGTCTGTTTCTCATAAAATTTGTGGTTTTCTGGGAAGTCATTATCACTAAATAATGACAGACAATTGAGTTTCAGACTTCATATCCTTCAGAAAAAATGCATGCTTACACAACATCTGCTATTCTAGCAACTTCCTAAGGTTATAAGTGTAATAATTAAAATCTGTCCCTGGTTATGGACCTTTGATTCCCCATTTGGCTTTGTCAAGATTTCTTGCAAAAAGTGGTTGAGAGGTGTGTAGTAAAACCTTTGACAGGTAATGGAAAGGAGAGGAACTAATTCAGGAAGTGCATGCCGATTTTGTCCTAGCGATGAAATCGTGAATCAACTCTTTGCCCTTACAGAGATATTGACAGTTTAACAGTATTATCTACATGTTTTGTTTGTCTGGAGAAGACATATGACTGTGGACCATAGAATATTTTTGGGGTGAGACTATAACAATATAAGGTCCAGATGCTACTAATATAAGCCATTCAGTCCATGGATTTGATACGAAAGGGTCATGTTCACATTCTCAGCATTAAATCAAACGTGCTCAGAGTGGGTAAAGAACTCTGCCGAGGGCAGCTCTTTTCTTGCCTTTGGTTTATGATTTTCACAGACAGGTTATTATGGTGCATACACGATCCGGTCTACATCCAGTGGGGGGCATGAGAGTTGCACCTCTGTTGTTTGCCGGTGATATCTTTTCTGATCAAACAACTGTGATCTCCAGAATACAATGTATAGGCTTACTGATAAGTCAGAAGAAGAAGGGCTTAAAATAATGATGTTACATATAAAGATCATGGCTGTCTCCCAAAAAAGATGGCTTGCTTTTTGTCAGTGACAGGGGAATAAACAAGTCATGGCTTGCTTTCTGCAGCAGGGGGGTGATCACAGATAGATGGCTTGCTTTCTGCAGTAGAGGGGAGATCAAAGTTTGCTTTCTTTCTGCAACAGAAGTGGGGGGTGGTCACAGATAAGAGGGCTTGCTGTCTGAAGATGGGTGTGGTAGCTACCTCAAGTGGAAGTGCTTAAGTGTAGCAAGGTATTGTTGACAAGTAATATCAATCAGGATCAGAAGATTGCCCAACAGATTGGTACATTGGTAACTTTACTTCAGGTGCTGCGCCAGGCTGCAGTGGTGAGATGAGAGCTGAGTCAGAATAGGAAGCTTTCAGTGTACAGCTCAGCCTACCTCCCTATCCGCAGTTATGAACATGTTTTTTTGAGTAGTGACTGAATGGGTCAGAGCATGGATACATGTGATGGAAATGATTTTCCTTAGCAAGGTACTTGGAAATACTCTCCATGTCACACTGAGGAGCTTGGCAACCTAGGAAGATCTAGTAGTAGTTTCACTATCATCTAGGCCTGGAGAAGTTGTTTGAAGTTATCTGGGCCCCTAGTGTAGGTGTCCTTCTAACACCTCCCATGGAAGTTATACCAGGCATGACCCAATGAAAGGAGGCCATGAGACAGATACAGGATATGCTGGAGAGATTTTATACTTAGTTTTCCTGGCAACACATGGTGATATCCTAGGTTTAGGTGAATATTTGCTGGGGATAAAGACATTTTGTCTACCCTGCTGAGCTGCTACTACTGTGACATTGTATGTCGCCAGGGCAACCAATTTTAAAATGGATAAAGGGTTCATACCACTACAGTTATTGTAAATATTGTATGCATACATTGCCTTTGATGTCCTATAACTAGTTTATCTTTCCAGAATTGACTGCTATAGACTTTGTTAAAACAGTATCTGGGGAAACCTACTGTTTGTTGATGGCCAGTTAAGCAATGTTCAAAGTATTATAACTAGAAGGTTGCCAGGTTGGTTTAATTAATGTGAGAGATACGAGCAAAAAGGTGGGTGTTACATTTTTCTCACTTTCTCCTTTTTCTCAGAATTTCTGTTACCTCAGGGTTAATCTCTCTCTAGATATATATATATATATATATATATATATATATATATATATATATATATATACACACACACACACACACACACACACACATATATATATATATATATATATATATATATATATATATATATAGATAGATATATATATATATATATATATATAGATATATATATATATAGACAGATATATATAGATATATATATATATATATATATATATATATACACATATATATATATATATATATATATATATATATATATAGATATATATAGATATATACATATACAGCTTTGACAGAAAATGCTTCTATGTGTTTTATGACTATGATTATTCACTGTTTAGAGTTGTGTAATCACATATCCAATAAACAAAGACACTATTACTCATAGCAATTCCCTGTATCTGCATGTGTTCATAGCCTCTGGGCTATGTCAGAAGAATATCCCCTGGTCATCAGCACATTACTTTAGTCACCATTACTAACTGATAAGGACTAACAGATGATACAATATTTCATGGCCAGAACAGTATCTGCGTGCACAGGCAACAAACCATAATGAAAAGTAACATAAACCGATGAAAAATTCAGCATGCAGCTTTTGCAGGTGTGCAGTATGTCTTTATCCTATTCATACACGTTTTCAGGTGTGTATTACAGTGCTTCCTATCTGGACAAGCATTGTTTGTCTCTGCATATTATGTAACTGCATTACACTGTTGTTGCACCTGTGCATTGCGTCCTACAGTTACTGATGGCAGCCTACCGCTAAAACAGTGTTAGGTACAGCAGCAGTTCTTAATCTGTCTTTATTTTGAACACAAATAATAGTTATTTTTATCTCTCTTACTTCATAAATAATACTGATTTACTTATACAGTGAGTATACTCATTAACTCCTTGCATTCAGGGCTAAAACAAATGGATAATGCTTATTAAGCAATCAGCTTTTTATGTTATTCATTTGCAAAATGACTATATTAACACAGACACATTAAGCACATGTTTATCTTTTATGAGTACCTTCAAAATGCTGTCTAGTCAAATGATTTGTTGAGTCACACAATATGCAAATGAAGGCTGAGGGAATCAAACTTATGACTCCAGGATGAACCTCATGATAAGGCTGTGGCATTTGTCTATGTATTCTGGTTTTTGATTCTGGGTATTATAAAGGTACACAATTCTGAAACTCCTATATATTGTTCATACACAAAATCAGATGAAATGTTATGCTCCCTCCTGCTTCAGCACTTGTCATACAGAGCTGCAGATGATTTCTTTTTTTTTTGCTTTGGACTGTATATTCCCCCTTAGATGACTACAAACATTTGAAAAAAAAAAAAAACAGATGAAGCTTTCATGGATGTAATAGCAACAGGCACTATTCTTTGTTTTTTATGTCAATAAATCGCTACACCAGCATAGTTTGTGCACAGTATCATAATAAAATCATATATAATTAGTATACTTATTAGAAACATTTTCAACAGGGCAATTAATGTGAAGATGTTACTTTTTTGAGCAGTACATAACTTTATACATGTTCCAGTGACTAATATATTTCAATAATATTTTTTATAATGGAACATCTTTCAGGTTTGTAAATGAGATTGTGGATGGTGAAGAGTTGTTTTGAGGCTAGGATGTATGAAGCCTCCTTCCATTCGAATTGTTAATGTGCATAACAGTGATGCGAGTTCTAAGTCAAATTGGCTGAGATCTTGTAACTTTGTTGTAACACTGAGTAACCAAAATTCAGTTGTGTTAAGGTTAATGAGAAAAGGAGCAGCATAGCAGAGAGTAGGGAACAGGAAGGATGAAGGGAAAATATTTTCTAGCAGTGTACTTAGGAAGAATTTAGCCCCTGTACAGAGCTTCTAATTTTTGGTCCGAGTTTAAAGCTCAAAGCTCATTATTAAATAACAAGGTGAAAACTTTCTGCTTTAGTTTTGTTGGTGGGTGGGTTGGTTGGTTGGATGAGATGAAGCAGGAGATGGCTGGTCCTGTTGGGGGACTGCATACCATGGCCATGGCACTGGTACTGCTGTGACAGCTGCTGTATAAAACTGCAAAATAAAGGGTGAGAAAAAACAAAAACATAAAAAAATAATAAATTTAAAAGAGGGCAGTGACAAAGTAAGTGTGGGGAGGAAGAGAGAGAGATAGCATACCATTAATATTGTAAATTGATGAAATGCATGACTAAGGACATAAGAGAACTATATATAATCACTGCAGCATAAACCTAAAAAACTGACAAATTGCATGGGTGCGTGATATGTTAAAGAGTGCTATGCTATGTTATGATGTGCTGTCTTGACAAGGCGGTCACAGATAGCCATTCTGACAATTAAGTAGTTGTACCCATGATAGACCTGTGTAGGAGGACTGCTGTGCCAAGAAAGTGCTGGAACATCAGTGTGAGTGGCCACTTGCCATTATTTGCCATTCCTGTAGTCTAACAATTACATGTGTAGAGGGTGAAAGCTGCAAAGCTCACACAGTAAGTGCCTTAATAACTGTAGTCCTTTATACTCTGAATATCAGCCAAACTATACCAGGAATGTACATCTAAACATACCCACACTTACAACTCCAGGGTGGTTCATATGCAAGCCGATTCTAAAAAAATAATGCAATAATATAATTTTCCAACAAAACTGTATGAAGAAAACTCCCACAGAAGCTGTACTTCCCTAAAATTAGCTTCCAATGAAAGAGGAAGAAGAGTCCATCCTAGGAGAAGTAAGAATAGCACTAAGGAAAATGAAGTCATGGAAGTCATGGAAAGCAGCAGGCTCAGCTGAGGTCACAGCAGATAAGGCGTATGACATTGTCAACTCCACCAGTGGTTTAATAAGCAGATAATACTTGGTGGAACAGAGATTACACATAATATTACTTTCAAACAACAACTGAGGTTATCTGAATCTAAATTAATGAAATATCTTAAATTGCAAGTCAAAAATATGCCATTTTTAGAATCCATAAAGGTAAATCGGGTACCCATAGGGCTTTGTATGTGGAAGTTTCCTACTGGTTTAGTACCTGATTCTGCTCTGCATCAAAAATTAATACAGATGTTTAACTGCCATGGCTGTAAATTGATGGAGGTGCTTGCTAAAAACAACCAATGCCAAATGGCTATGTTAAGTACTGATATATCAAATCCTGATACATCTGTCACATAGGATCTATTATATAATGACTATCAATCTCAGTACATCAAAGTTTTTCAGGCAGTTGACCATGAGTGTGATATCATAGTAGAAAAGACGAAGCGTAAATTTGATGTGAATGCATACAGTATGCTCAAATGAATGCATACCCAAAACCTCCTATTAATAATTCTGTGGGCAAAATAATACATGTGGCAGAAGTAACAGAAAATCTAAAACACTCATCTACCCATGTATTCAATGATACGGCAGTCCCTTTGGACTTTCCTCCTCTATGCCGGTCAAACAGAATCAGGAACTAGAACAGGAACGACAACTTTTCTCCATTTATTTCAGAGAGTTTCCAAACAAACGAACATCATCACAACAATCAAAACATCAATACCACTTGGGGAGAAAGAATCGATGGCAGCCATGGCAGAACAGGAGGTGACTTTATCTGATTTTATAAATAATATACAATTATTTCCCAGTCTGTATACTCTTATTTTAAACAGTATGGAAGACTTTAAAATTTACAACTTTAGTTCTTATTCTATTACTGAAGAACATGTTGATTTATTCAGCAAAAGTTATACCTTTGTGCTGGCCAAATCTGCAAACACAGGATCAGCTTTGAGTGAACTAAAATTGTATCTTAGAAAATTAAATTTAAGTTTAATATTTAGTAATTTAGATGGTTTTAATCACAGTTTGAGTACTTAGCACTTATAATCCATCCCTTCACAATGTATTGCAACTGTTTGAACAAATGTGTGAACTGGATATTCATTATTTACTTATTTAATATTTATTTAACATTTATTAACCGGGAAGGTCCAACTTGAAATGAAGCCAATTTTCAGCCCAGGGAGAAATGCTCCAGAGTTATGGATTGTCTTCTGAACTTAGTTTCAAGGATTATAATATAACTAAGAGGCAAATACAATTATTGCATGATGCCAATATACTGGATACATTAAGGTTCTATATTACAAGATCGAAACTTTATTTAATCAAATAAGTAAAGCTCGAACTTGTAATATCAAAACCGTAAATTGTCGAACGGACGATTTAACCCAGGGAAACACTTCCCTTGGCCTTTATGTGGAGTATGCCCATTTCTGCAATTTGGAGCAATCTCAAAGTTGGTATATTTATTCAGGGGGGTGTGGGGGGGGGTGAAGCCCTCCATTTGATTTTGGATGTAAAGTTTTTTTTTTTTGATTCGGCCAAGGGAAGTGTTTCCCTTGGTTGAATCGGCCATTCGACAATTTTAGCTATCGATATTACAAGATTGAGCTTTAGTTATTTGATTAACTAAAGCTTTGATGTTGTTATATAGACGCTGCATCAATACCACTTGAGGAGAAAGAATTGATGAGTCTTGATAAGGATGGAGGTATTGTCATCATGGATAAGTTAGATTATATACAGAGAATGTTTTTCATATTACATGATGACATGTATTGCAAAGTATCAAATAATGAAATTAATGTTGCTTATTATAAAATAGATATTATATTCCATATGCTGATGCAACACCAGATTGATGCAGATGATTATAAATATCTACATATGCATGATCCTATGATCCCGAAGACTTTTGGAGTCCCTAAAATATAGAAAGAAGCAAATAATCCCTCTTTAAGACTCATAGTCGATGCCAATGCTTTTAAAACATATTATTTAGCAAAATTCTTAGACTGTCATCTTAAAAAAAAGATAGCTGTTATAAATCATTTATGTCAAGATTCATGGGACTTTTTAAGGAAATGCAACATCATTACAGACGTCAATAATATAATACTATTACCAATTGACATAAAGGATTTATTTACATCTATCCCACATAATTTAGGTTTAGAATTTTAAACCATAGATTTTAGGCACAAAGAGAACAGCAAGGCTTGTACCAACAAGGAAAGTTATTATCAAAACTAATTTGATGACGTTCTACACTGATTGACAAATGCGGTGATAAAGTTAAAGCATTTTATTGTTTTTAAGTGTTTTGTGAATCTTGGATTAATAAATAACTTTCCTTGTTGGTACAAGCCTTGCTATTCTCTTTGTGCCTAAAATCTATGGTTTAAAGTTGTTGAAGCATTTTTGCCCTAGTAGGCACGGACTTCCTTGCATTTTCTGGTGTTAGGTTTAGAACTGTTTAATGCATTTTTAAATAATAATACAGATATAACACAAAAATATATCAATAAATGTTATTTTGATGGAATTAGTACTCATACTCAATTATATCTATATTTTGAAGGCAATATTTCCATCAGCAAAAAGATGTCACCATGGGGGCAGCATGTGGGCCTCTGTATGCCAACACAGTTAAGACTGAATGGGAAAATCGATTTAGTTTAAATAGTCAATACATTCTATGTATTAAATCATATACTAGATACCTGGACAATATATTTTATAACATGGTCTGGTATGATGAGTGACATCAATCAATTTATGGGATACATTAATCACACAACAGATTTTTTTTTTTAATGTACATCTAGTACTGGAATAGAATCTATTTCTTATTTAGAGGTATTTATTTATAAAGACTTAATTAATAATACACTTTGTTCTAAGATATTTAGGAAACCTACATATTGTAATTCTTTTTTTTTTTATTCAAGCTGCCATTCATACTATCAAAAAGGAGCAGTAGTTAAAGGTCAGATGGTTGGGGCAGGTCGAATGAACACCTTTATATGGAATTCATTACAAATGTCAACTTTTCAGATAAAAGTTTTTAAAAAGGGAATACCCTTTTGCTATGATCAATTCTATCATGCATGAAGTCAATCGCAAATGGAAATCTGGTGTATATATTCCTTTGCTAACATATAATCATAATATATACAATACACTGGATGATACTACAACTGCTCATACAGATCAGATAACAACAGTCAATGTGGGCAAGGGAGGTATGACCACACAAGATAAAACAAAGGTTATGGTTAAGAACAATACAATATATCCAATGGCATATTCATTAGATAGTGCATATATTAGACAAATTATATATACAAAAATTGGAACATTATAAAAAATCACCCAGAAGTAAGAATGGTTCTGGCAGTAACCCTTACATTACATACAAAAGGGGAACATGCATAAAAAAATAAATATATATATATATATATATATGTGTGTGTGTGTGTGTGTGTGTGTGTGTGTGTGTGTGTGTGTGTGTGTGTGTGTGTGTATATATATATATATATATATATATATATATAGGGTCTACTTTGATTCATGAAAGTACACTTACCTGAATTGCAAGTCAGCGAACCCACTTCTACGAAAGACCAAAATAATGAAACCCGGATCACCGACAATTATAAGCATTCTTTTAGAAATACAAAACGATCCCTTTACAAAAGCCTGATATTTACCTACTATCTTTTGCTGGAAGTAGCTAACAGCTATTTATAGCATAAAACAAGCTCTGACTGACACATAAATGAGGGTCAGTTAGGAAAACATAGAAATAGCTCTGTTACAGAAGGTGTGTTAGATGACAGTGTTTTACAATCCTGCCATTCTGTCTTAATGGCATGAGAAACCACCACTACTTATGTCTAGCATGACTCATATAAAGAGGATTTGAAATGTATTCTGGGAAGAAGGAATGAAAGCAAGAAAACAAGATCAAATTACCAAGGCAGGCCTCATCATCCACCATTTTGAGGAAAACACATTAACATAGTAAAAGTAGCACTTGAGTGATTTTGAGGCATTAAAATAGCTTAGAAAATAAAGATGCAATGAAAAAAAATGTTTTTGAGTTTTTTTTTTTAGTTTGAAGTGGAGTTTTTCTTTAAAGTAAAAGGAAATTACAGTTGCAATACCACTCAAGTTGTGTACTTAGCTTTATGCCAACACTGCCCCTCATATTATATAGGAAAAACTGAGCAAAAACCTAAGGATAGGATTTATGAGCAGATATATGAAATTAATAATAAAAATGTGCCAACGCTTTATACAATCATAATTCCAACAATCCTATGCAGTCTGTGGAAGACACAATTTGAATACAAAGAATTATGGTGGCAGATCAAATTGAATGCTGAACCCCAGGATCTATAAACAGAACACTGGGGATCACTTTAGTGGCTCTGCTGGACAGAGGCACAGGGGACTAATCTAAGGGGGCTGCAAAAGCCAACACATTCTGGCTAGGCTTATAAATGCCTTTGGGCAGATAGCCTAGTAGCCTAGTACCTACCTATGAAACTGTAGTATCACCATGGTTAAATGATATGTTGTCAATACGCAGCTTATTAAAATTAAAAGCATATTATATTTAGAATATATTTACAATGTTATCATTTTAACACCTATTGTGATTTTAATAAATTATATTAAATTATTTAAATTAGATTTTAAATAAAAATTAACTACATTTGTATTTTAACTGTTTTGATTAAAATCAAGTGATATATTTAAGTGTATAAAAATGTGTGCGCAACATGGCTGGTTTTGTGTTGAAATCTGGATAATAAAGGACCAAAGCACTAACATTTAGAATTCACAGCAGATAAGATCAAGATGTTGGATGAGTTAGGGGAAAGATGGTTCCTGTGTGTATTCATAGCAATATAAAGAGAATGGTGTATTCACACATAACTAGAGATTACGCATTCTAGTGCCAGTGCATACAATAATAAATGGGACATTCATAACTGTGAGCAGTACAGAGTTAGCAAACCCCTGCCACACTGCATGAAAGTGTTGGAGAGGATGCATGATAAATACACAGAACAGCCGAAAACAAGATATGTTATGAACAGTTCAGATTCAGATCAGGCTTCAGCACAACTGATCCAATGTGTGCAGTGAGACAGATAGTGGAGAAGAAGAAGCTGGAGATAAGGGAAGAGTCCAAATGGGAATTCCTAGGCTAGAGAAAGCATATGTCAAAGAAAACTGATTTAGACAGTCCTGCAATGGTTTGAAATTCCAGAAACAATGGTTAAATTATTGAAGGCTATGTAGAAGAACTCACTGACACAAGCGCATTCATTGGTCAGACTTGCAAAAGGTTTCCCAGTGGGTGAGGGTTTATATCAGGGTTCAGCTCTGAGCAAGGGCGCCTGCAGGCAGGTGCAAAGGGATGCACTTGTACCCCCCTGGAACCAGCTGGCCGGGAGCTTAATTTTTTTTAATAAAAAAAAAAAATACAGTTTTTTAAGGGCACTCTTCTTTAAGAATGCCCTTTGTGGCCAGTTGCACAGACTTTCAGAAGCTTTCTGGACTCAGTGGCATAGCTAGGGGTGCTCCGGGTGGCACTTTTGGGACTGTCACATTTAAAAACTGTTTTGTAAGGGTGTTCTTCTTTAGGAACAGTCTCAGTCCCATAGTGCATCAAGTCTGTGCATGCGTTGTCTTCCGAGTGCAACTTTAAATACAGCAAGTGGTGTTCACATTTTGGTTTGCAGGGGAGTAAGTCTTCAAGTTTTGCTGCTTCAGCTGTTGCTTTTGCTGCCAGTTCCGAGTTTTGGTTTTGCTTTTGCTGTCAGTTCTGAGTTTTGTTTCGATCATTCAATCATTTAAATAGATGTGTCTGAGAGTTTTGCTTCAGTCAGATTGTGTGTGGAGAGTAAGTGTGTGAGTGTTCACATTTGCTGCCAGTTCCAAGTTCTGCTTTGATCATTCAAGTGATGAATCATTTGGGTGTTCACATTTTGCATTTGCTGTGTGTGTGTGTGTGTGTGTGTGTGTGTGTGTGTGTGTGTGTGTGTGTGTGTGTGTGTGTGTGTGTGTGTGTGTGTAAGTGAAATTACCTAGTTAGAGTTATCAGGTGGAATTTATTTTCTAGTAAATTTTCAATGAATTGTGAGCCTCAAGGGAAGATAAGTTTACTGCTGCTCATGCTAAGTCTGTTTAAAATGTGCAACTGTTTTGTTTAGCAAATGGTATCATTATTGTGCAATAGAATTTTAAAGCAGTGTTAGTAGCACAGCAGATAGCATACTTGCATCTTGATGTAGAGAGCTGTATGTTCTACTCCCACAGCATGTAGATTTGTATTTTACGGGGGTGGGATGCTGCAGTCCTGAGTATGTCCTCCTTTGGATGAAATGCCTAGTAACTATGAATCTGTTTTTCACCTTGCCACCCATTTCCTATTGCAATATACCAACCTACCATTTATTTTTACTGTAGCAAAGGCAATTTATTATTAAAGGCAGCAGGCACTGAATTTGTAGATGAAATACTGAAATATAAAGTTGTTTTCTAGCAACAACCTCTTCATTAGTTTCAGATCTCTTTAATGTGGAATTATTCAGATGACTTTTGCTTCTGCAGAGACTGTGCATATTGACCGATACTGGTGGATTGTAATGACAGAAGTTTGTGTGGTCTTTTATGGTTGAAATGTTCTGATCAGGGCAGTTTGTCATTATTGGTTCATATGTTTTGTTTCATTGCTTACTGGAAAAAAATTTAAACCTATAAATTTAAAGAACACTCTAACAAGTGGTGCTGCATTACACAAGGGATATAATTCTATTATTATATATTATAATTAATGCACTCAGGTAGGTGAAGCAAAGAATTTCTGCATGGTCCTAAAAAATGTGTGCAAGGGGCCTACGATATGAAAGCAACCCAAAGGTAAACAACTTGCCACTGGCCAGATGCATTAGCTTTGAATGTGGGTTTCATTGCTGTTTCAGTGAATGTGAGTTTCAAAGGTAAAGAAGTTTTAATGCTAAGTCTGTTTTCATTGTAAGATTTTTGCTTTGTTAAGCAAATGTCTATCAGTGTTTGTGTATAAAATTTGAAATAAAAGTTGTAAATTAAATCCAACTATCTGTAATAATTGTAGAAGTAAAGCATAAAACAGTATGCACACAGAGTTTTGAAAGGGTTTATGGCAAGTGGGGAGAAATAGCCAAGTAATGGGGTACTAGAATGGCTGTGTGGGGGGGGTTCTGGGTTTGCACCCCCCTGCAAAAGATCCTGCGGGCTCCCCTGTCTCTGAGCCCATTGTTTTTCATACTTTAGCAAACAAATTGAAGGGAACTGATCAACAAAGCTGCTGTACACAGATTATGTGGCATTATAAACAGACTCTGAACAGGAACTTCAGCATCTTATTGTGTAAAGGAATGCAAAACGGAAGGTACATGGGATGAAACTGACTGCAGACAAGATGGTTGCCATGTCTGCAAATAAAGTAATCAGAAGAAACTGAAAATTCAGATAGAATGGAAAGTAATTGAACAGGTTAACAGCTTTAGGTATCTGGGAGGACCAAATGAGGAGGTCAAAGCTAAAATCAGTGGTGCTGACAAGCAGGGCTGGCCTTAGCAAGTGTGGGCCCCAAGTTGGGCAATTTTAGTGAGACTTCTCCTTGCATCCCCAATCATACCACCTCTCTGTCCACTTGCTGACTTCTATAACTTAAGATTAATGCAGATTACATATCTGGAATGTGTGCTATTAGTATGCATTAAACTAAAACAATATGTGTATTTATTAGCTTATATTTTGTTGTAAGACATGTTAAAACAGAAATAAACTACCAAACTCCTGGATTACTTCTGAACCAACATCTCCTGTGGTTCCTTTTTCATAGTCTGCTTAATTCACTTAGGTACACTGTAAGGGTTCCGACTGATGGGCCACCGAGGACCTGTGTTTACATGGTGTGTCACCAGAGGTGCACCCTGGCTTACCAGCAAATATTTTCCTAAACTCTCCTGAACCTGGGTAGGAAATAACTGCACACTTCCCCCTTGTTCCCCCAACACTTTTTTGTATTTTATTTTATTTTTTGCTGTTTTTTCTCACTCCCTCCTTTCTTGTCTTCTCTTCATTTCACTCATGGTTTACTCTCCTTCACATCCTATGCCGAGCAATTGAAGATACTTACAAGTACTTTGTTCTTTGTATATTACATTATTCAATATGATGTTCTGACAGTGTACAGGCACTCTTTTTATCTAACTTATATTACTGACTGAATTCTTCTACTATGTCTATATATAATCACATTCATTATTCTACATACTGCCCTGACTTGTACTTTTCTGCATGCTTGGTCTTACATTACCACTCTTGTATTGACATTGGTTAAAGTTTATTGTTTCTTTGATTGTTTACACTGTGTTACTGTTTTAATACTTCCTGCAAAGCAAATAATTTATTTTCACGTCTTCCTCTAACCACTCAGCACATTCACCTCATCTTTCACTTCTCGGATAATTTTGCTCTTATCTGTGACTGCAGCAATCATTTCTCTGCCACACTGCTGAAGTGCTAACATTCAGTCACAAATCTTAATGATCAGATAATACCTTTCATCACAATATCTGCATTTTACTAGTCTTTGTTTCCATGCTGTCTGAGACTGACTATTCCACAGTTATTTCATGTAACTTTATTCATTAGCAACTATTCATAAACCCAACTGAAGCAGAAGAAAGAAGTACCTGCCTATCTGTCTTCTAAATAAGCCTGGTCGTATCATCTGATACAGTAACCAGATGGTTAATCTGACCAGTTTTGAGTTGAAAACCTGTTGAGCACTCAGCAACAACACCAAGCTGCTAGGGAGAGCATGCAGCTAACACTGTGAAGCATACAAGAGGCATGCAACTGCAGTTACTAATAATATATTACTTAATAATACTGGACTTGTATGTACTATGGGAGTTAGAGCACAGTAGGAGATGCCTTGCATGTTACTTTAGTGTGTATTAGGCAATTCTCTGTCATATAAAGCATGATAACCCTGTCTTAGCCTAGTGCAGGGCTCCCTGAGGGAGCAGAGCCCTACTGGGTCAAATTTGTCCAATTGGCATAAGGCTGGCCGTGCTGACAAGTAAGGTGTACAAAACAGCGAAACCCGGGCAGCAAAGGCAGAACAGTTGAGGATATTTGAAGTGAAGCAGATGAAGCAGACCTTTAGCCAACTGGTTGCGATCTGGCATCCCTCAACCCATTCGACTCTAAGTTGAGCAGCAAAAAAAAAAAAAAAAGCTCACCTTCCTTTGAAAGATTCTTCTTATAAACTGTAGTAAACCACTTGATTGCTACATAAGTAACAATAAGCTTACTACAGTCTAAATCTGCCCTGACTGTAAGCACAGTTTTGGCATATGAATGCTATTAACTTACTTCCACCTGATAAGCATCTGCTGATGATTCCGCTTGCCACATTGCACTGGGGGGGGGGGGGGGGGGTAGTGACTACTCTCTTCACCCTGCCATAACTCTGCCTCTGAGATGAAATGCCTAAGACAGATAGTAGGATGTATGCTGTAGGACAGATGAAGAAAAGACATCAGAGTAGATTCCAATTCCAATTGGTGAGAAGGTGAAAGAGACCAGATTATGATGATTCAAGCAATGTGTGGAAGGCAGAAGACAATTTAGAGAAGAAGATTTGGGAGACAGGAAGAAATGAAGAGGAAACAAGGAACTCTGGGTAAGATGTGGATGGCTTGTATGAGAACAGATGACTGCCAATTAGACATGACTGTGGAAGAAGTTAGAAGAGTGGCATTGAATGAAAAGAGGTGGCAACAGTTGACACAACCACCCAACCCCATGTAGAAAAACAGCAAAGTGGAGGGTTGATGATGATGATCTTTTTCCAAAATAATTTTATGTAAAGAAAGATTGTAATACATACCTACCTGGAAAACCTTCCCATCATCCTCCAGTATTAAACATGTTACTCCTGTGTGGACTGTTGAGTAAAATATAACATTCTGTTACATGCCCACAACCCTCTCTCTCTACAAAGCAGGAAATCAGTTTCTCTCTCTAGACTGGAAAGACTTACAATGCATCTCAGGTGCCCTTAGTCTGACCTCTTTATTTTAATAACCAACATTTATTATAATGCATATTCCATCAACAAGACAAATCCTAAACAGAAATAACCACAATATTTATTAAAGCATGACAACATCAGGATAACAGTCCAAGAAAAACTGAGACAAAGAAAAATGATTTCTATGTTCACAAACAAATGTAGAAAGGCAAAACGTCCTAATAATGCAAAATTGACAGATGTGAATATATATTCATCATTATCATTAACTATAGTTTAAACAAATACATTATTTAGCTCTGTATCTAGCTTATATAGTATAATTGTATGATGAGTGAGAAAATATTCATGTGCTAAATGAACATTTTACTAGGGTTTATTATCATTTGCTTCTGAATGTAAAAATGTAACCAGTCATGTATTCTATTTTGGCTTGTCTGTCCTAGGTGGATACCATTCAACACACTTGCATGTGAAATGTATAAACCTATCTGGCCAGTGAGAAAATAATTCTTCCCAGTATTTAAACAAAAAAGCTATAAATGCTGTGAAAATCAGTCTAGTCGATTTATGAATGGGTTGGGTTGAAGAATTTTCTTGAGTTAGCCAAAGCAGTCAATATTTCAAGTCTGAGCTAGCCCAAGCATTTAATATTCCAAGACTGAGTTAGCCCAAGCAGTTAATATTCCGAGTTTGAGTTAGCCCAAGCAGTTAATATTCCAAGTTTGAGTTGGCCCAAACAAACAATATTCCAAGTTTTGATTATCTCAAGATTTGATCTAGTTGCCCATTGGCATGGTTTGATTTAACATGATAACACTGTATTAATAAGTGGGCAGTACTGGATCATGATGTATGCAATCAGCTGAAGGAGCTCTGTAATGTCACCAGTTGTCTGTTCTTACTAGACCCCTTTTTAACAAGCTTTTAGGGTGGTGATGCCAGCGTACACTTTTATAAACAGTAAATAGATGTAAGATATGGATATGTGGGTTGAATTTAGCCTGATTACTTTGCTGCATGTGTACGTCTCTGTTAAATTCTACTGACGTCATTCCATCTCTTAGTGATTTCCTTAATTGTGCATGTGTTCATTGTGTAAACGTCTTTGTAAAAATGGATGATCCTTATGTTGCCCATGTATATGTGAATATTAACCTTTGTTTTTATCAATTGCCAAAACCTATCAGTTGTAACTGTATCCAACAATATGTTTATAAAGGTAATCTTTTTTTTTACTGTAACCTGACTTTTTCTTCCCTTCAGTTCAGAATTGCAGGATAGTACCTCTTCAGGTTGTTGTAATGATACCTGAAATACTCATCTGAATGGGGTATGCCAGTGGTATCAGACATTACCAGGTATGTACTTTTTATTGGTGACCCTCACAGGAATAGGTGCTTGCAATGGTCACCCTGCTGTAAATACAGGAAGACTCTGGGATCCTTGTTGCACTGCCAGAGAGCCCTGACACATCAGTCTGCATGGCCATTCAATAGGTCTTTTTGCAGACAATTATGGCTGGTCTCACACAGTCATGCTTGTTGTGTTTTTGGCATGTGTCACGCAATACAGGCATCTTAGTAGTTTGACCTGTAGTGGGGAGCCCAGTATATAGTGCTGCAATTCTGTCACATCAGGGTGGCATAAAAGTATGCAAAATATCATGAAATGTATGTATGTACTTTCTGCATGAGGCCTGAGCTTGAGGTCAAATTTGCTTTTTAACACCTCCACTGGCTGCAGCTGTAAATCACATTGAAGACCTTCCAGTTGGAGTCATCACTCTTTCCATTCATGCTCAATGCACTCTGCAGGTGTTCATGTTGCTTTATGAGACTGACAGACCCCTTTGGTATGACTACATCCACAGCCACAATCCATAGAAAGAGTGATTCAGAATCTGTAACATTCATAAGTTAGGTCCTCATTAGCATACATATCATGCTCACAGAATTTCCATGATATAAACCCTGCCAACAGCCAAGAGCCTCATCACAATACAGAGAATTACAAACACCCAGCTGAAAACTTCACTGACACAGATGCAAAATTCTGTGTGTGACTGACTACAAAACGTTTGCTTGTGAGGTAAGCCTCAAATTTTACTCTTTCAATAGGTTATGTTTTGTAAAACTCTCTGGGTGATGTGCTGTATGTAGCATTTGCAAGCTATAGCTGAAGAAAATCATAGCCATGTCAGGTGTATTAATCAAAAGGTTTCCTAAATAGCTTGCACTTAATGAGCAACTGAACATTAAAGATGGAAACCATACACTTTGAGAGTGCCATTTACTGTCACTGTGAAAGTTAAGTAACATACATCATGAATGTGTGTCTGCTGTTGTTGTGTGACATTGTGTACAGGACCTAATCATGGCCTACCTATACTGTGGTCTCTACAGTCTAATTATATGTATGTATACAGCACTGGCAGTGTTCTATGAATGTTTTCTTGGGGTGGGGTGGGGGGACTTGTATCCAGCAGCATGATGTATGTCAGGTATACACAAATATTGATGCAGGTGATTGTTAAGGCTTCATTTATGTATCGTGACTGCTTGCCACTAGCTGCATTACAAACTGTTGTGTAATGCCCACATAAAATGCATGATGTCACTGACACGGGCAGCAACACTTTTGTAGTATTAGAAACACAAAATATGTTTGTATGGTTGCATGACCCGATATGCAACTGAAACACTCAGCGGTATCCACTGTGCAAGGTCCCCATACTGTGCTTGCAGACAGACTGCTATTTGTCAGGTTTTATTCCTTTCAGCAGTTACAGTCAGTATCTGTAAAGATACTTACAGCAGTTGCCTATGCATGCACAGATAAAACTTGATAAGGGTGCTTGAATGGAGACTCTCATACCTTTAAAACTCACAGCATAAGAAATCTAGACAAAGCCAAAAAATAATGGGAGGATAAAGGCCTAAAACTAAGGCCAGATTTTAAATATTGCTTTTATAAACTTAGAAAGTTAGTAGAATAACAGCTTTTGCATTAACATGTATTTTCAGATGGATATGAAGTATGAAACTGAAATGTTTGTGATTATTTAGTGACTTCAGTCCTCAATGATTTGCCAGAAAAACATACATTTTATGAGGAAAAGACCAAAAATATCTGGCAAATATCTGGACACTTGGCAAAAATGTGGACAGTTGAAAGATGTAGAGGCCTTAGTCTGCTAATGTCACCAGCAGACAGAACATAGCATGTATATCTTTTTAACATTTGGAGAGGACAATGTAACAATGACATATGGGTAGTGAGTATGGTTATGCAGCAGTGTTTAACAGGCAACATTTATATATTATGAATACCTACCAGCATTACAGAGAGCAGTAGACTGTATAAGCTTGTGAGTAACAAATGATTTGCTATCCATATTCTCACGTAAGTTATTCTTCCCTCATACAACACCATGTCTAGTACACAAAAGCCTTGACAACGTAAGTTCTCCCATGCAGACAATGAGATCTTGTTCCAGGCACTCAGTCTCAATGAGCAGATGATCGGCCATGATGAATATTACTGGCCTTATCATAACCATGCCTGACAGAATATGATTAATGATATCAGTGCAGTGGGTGGCCACAGCAGAGACCACTAGTAGCTCAGACACTAGGCCAATGACATAATGCATGCTATGGGATAAGGTCTGTCAGATGATCCTCCTTACCTCTCTGTATGGAGGATCAGTCTCAGTATCTCTCAGTGGGGTGCTGTATGTTAGAGTCTAACTACACTGGCTCCAAGATTTCCATTGGAGATGCTCCATTTTGCTGCATAATGACTAAGTGTGTACATGTCTGTATATCAGTAAATTTAGTTTCTTTTGTTATATAGGAACATCAGGGATTCAAAGTAGAAGACCAGTTGTACAAGTAAGTTCTTAGTAAGCTCTACCACTGTATGCAGCATTTAGCATTCTTTCACTGTGTTTAAAGTAACTGTTGATGTGTATTTCTTTATTTGGTATCTTTGCAGGTGATATATCCAGTTCCTTCTTTATGGATATACCAGACTGATGATGGAGATGACTTTGACAATAATGGTATTGAGTGACATTTTGGCAATGGCATATTAGTGTCTGTGCCAGATCTAAGGACTGTGGAATCCAGAACCCCTACCCATCTAGTGGGCATTGACTCTGTGCCTGTGGAAGCCACGCCAGATACATAGGTAGACACTGAAGGACAGGGATGGTCAGTGTGCTGGTGGCTGAAGACACCATGGGTACTGGCCCAACAGAAATAGCTATCTCTCAATGCCTTTGATCCAGTGATTGTGCAGTGCCATCATACACATGCAGGCTAGTAGCATGTCTGCCTTTGTAGAAATTATAATGGATGCCCCATATATGTGACATACTGGACATGTTTTGCCAGCAGCTGGTGCAACTCAGGACCTAATGTTCTCACAGGACACACGGTAGACATGTGCCACATTCCAATTCCATTTGTGATTCCAAGGTTGAGGGTCATCATGGCCAGGGAAGACGTAGGTCAAGGCACATGCATCATCACCACTTCCATCCTGACATCTAGTGTGGTGGTGGTGAGAACACTAAGGAGTGGAAATCCCTGAGGCTGTGAGGCTAATGGTACAGACATGTCCTCCTGAGCCATCACTGTAATTCACACAATATGCAAGGGCTTGTTAGTGCCAGTGACCCTCCAAGGAGAGGGAGCTCCCACATGCAGGGGTATGCATGGCATGCACATCTGGCTCCTATCAGTGCCCTAGAACAATCTATCCCTAGGCCCCACCTTACATTTACATGTCCCTGTAGAAGACTCTGCACACTGTGTTTACCCCACCTGTGCAAATGATAATTATGTCCTTCCTCTTGTACTTTGTTATTTGCGTAGCCAATGTCTGATGCACAGTACAGCAAGACTATGCATGGGTGAGCACAGTTTGGTCTTAGGTTTGCATATATCGGTTTTATTGTTCTGTATGTTCTGTATATGTTTCAGTCTGGCCCTTAATTATGACCAAGATGCTGCCTCTTTGCCACTGCCACAGGGTACTGTAACCAGTTTCATCTGGCATCATACTCCCCTACTGATGGCATCCTCCATTGCTTGGTGTGGTGACATGTTCCTCCTATATAAGCACTCCACACAGCAACTCTTTCCTCAGTATTATGTAATGTAACATTGCACATACTGAGAATATCTTGGTACATGTTCCAGGGTGAGACATCCAGGTGATGAATGCATGCCTTCAGCAGGTCAAACATAGTGATGATCCTGCTTTGGAACAGGACGTAGTAATATCTGTTGTCTGCCATGGTCTGTGTATTTATGATGATTGTCATGAACTGTGGGGTATATTTGACATTACCAATAAAATGCCCTTGGGCAAAATCACCCTTTACAAATTGTTGGTATAGTTGGTCCATGTATAGGTACTGTTATGGGAGCATCTTTCGCTCCTATATATGCAGACCTGTTTATGGGATACATTGAGGAACATCTCATTTATGACTCCACACACAATCTATATCTTGAGGAACTTGACATTTGATATAGATATCTGGACGATTGTTGGTTGGTTTGGCGTTCGGATAAGGAATATCTGGCAGAATTTGTATTGTATCTCAATCAGAACAAATGGGGCATAGAATTCACCTTAACTTGCAACAGGTCTGAGATTAATTTTTTGGACGTTACCATAATTCGGAATCCAGACGATGCTTTACAAAGTAAAACATTTCGCAAATATCCCCAGTATAACAACTTATTACATGCAACCAGTATGCACCCCAACCACATTATCCAAAACATACCCAAATCTCAATTCCTCAGGATTCGTAGAATTTGTTCCTCAGAAAATGATTATGAAAAATCCCAAAGGGATCTGGTCAATACATTTAGAGCTAGGGGTTACAATGAGCCGGACATCCAGGGTGCTCAACAAGTTGCCGCCAACTCAACTAGAACCTCACTTCTCACATATCATGATAAAATTCATACTGATCAGGATGAATCTATTCCGTTCATCACAACCTTTGGACGAAATATCAACTTAATCAGGAATGTTATGTCCAAACATTGGAACATTCTTACTGCCAATGATGAACTTACACCTCTGATTGGTGATGTATGTAAGTATGGATATAGAAGAGGCAGGACACGTGGGTCATTTTTCTAACATTTTAAAACGGTAAGCTCGGCTGGAGCTATACACCATCAATTAACCATGACAGGTGACAAATTATGGGGCACTTGCAACTGTGATCATTGCTCATCATGTCCATTTATTTTCACATCCAAACAGTTCACCAACAAAAATACTGACAGAATATATGATATAAAATTTTTTGGCAACTGTAACAGTGATTGGGTGGTGTACCTTGCTACATGTACATGTGGCTCATTTTATGTTGGACAAACATCACAACCACTTTGTTTGCGTATGTCTGAACATCGTAGTGACATACAAACCAAGAGAGAGACCAATGCTCTCTACAGACATTGCTTACACCACAACTCAGCCAGATTCCAGTTCACTATTATTGACAAGATTCTTGGTGACAGATCCAACAAACAAGGATGGCACTCAATCCTTACTAAAAAAGAGAAGTATTGGATCATTAAACTGGGTTCTTTTTTTCACCTGGTTTGAATGACCATTTATAATATTATGTGTTTTATTTTGATTTTTTATTTATTTGTTACATCATATGTATTAATAATGTGGTTTTATTGTATAATTTTTCATTCCCAGGTGACAAATTATGGGGCACTCAGCGTAAGGCCGGCGTTAGGCTTGCGCCGACCGTGTGGTGTGAAGATGGTGCAGTAGTACCAAATGCATATTAATGAAGGCGTGCTGCCACCACAGACACGTGCATAGGAAAGGAGCGTGAGTGCATAGGGTGTGTTGAAGTGCCGCATGGAGGTGTGGAAATGTCAGCTGTCGATGTGCAACCTAAAATACTTGCATATAACAATTTGCAAGCAATAGTAATCACATCTGTCAGTGTCCGTGGATACTGAAATGTATGCAAAGCATGCAAGACAGTTCCTGCGAACACAAAATGAAGAAGCAAACACAAATGCACGGTAGGGAATAACGGGTCCCTATCCCTCGAACAAATGACATTGGTGTGGAAACTCAACACGGGTGTGCTGGAGAAACTATGGATATGCGATTATGGACACAGGAGTGCTAGGGTATGTTGCGCCGGGTGCAATGGAGTGGCCCATGGAGTTCAGCTAGTACGTAGGTGCGATTCCCAGATAGAGCGTCATTTGCGTGGAGACATAAGTGAATGGGCGCATTGTTGTCAGACGTTATGCATCAGGGCTGGCAGCCCGGCACGTAAAACCTATACGCCACCCATAAGCAGAACTGAGTTCTGCTGTGACAACCCCAAACCGGGAAAAGCAGAAAGACACAACTACATGAAGACATCAAAATGTTGACGTACAATCTCAGTAACACAAACACTCATTCTATCAACAGTAATAATATGAATGTGCACAGAAACAAACACAGTAGCAGGAATAATAGGCTGCACATACGAGTAATAGGTCGAATGACACTGTATCATATCACACTAATCAGCGGCACCCCAGACATGAAAACCGTGCAACATCTGTCTGCTATATAATGTGCAATATACTGATCACAAGTTCACTGGAGTGAAGTGTTGCTATCATAATGACTAAGGCAATAGTATGCTGTTGAAGCAGGGATAAAACCCAATACACATGTGTAAGTGTCTATGTCCGGGAAATGTATAGGTTAATGGACACACAGATATATACATAGATAAAAACGTATATATATATATATATATATATATATATATCTCTATATATATCTATATATATATATATATATATATATATATATATATATATATATATTAATTTATATACACAGATATATTTATACATATATATATATATATATATATATATATATATATATATATACACACACACACACTTGGATATACTACGGATATATATAGATAGATATATATACACAAACTACAGGTATTGATATATATATATATATATATATATATATATATATATATATATATATATATTCATTATATACACAGATATATTTATACAGATATATATATATATATATATATATATACACACACACACTTGGATATACTACGGATATATATAGATAGATATATATACACAAACTACAGGTATTGATATATAGACATACACACAAAACAAATATATATGTCATTGTAGATATATACATGTACATAACTAGGTTACTTTACATCAATTAGCAGTAACATATCTACAGCCTGGGCATATGTGACTGGGAGGTCCAATAAATAAACGTTGTACCCCCCCCACACTGCCCAGCTAGGCTGGTCAGACATACAGACAGGCAATACAGATCAATACACTGCCGCTGTCCAAAACAGTGGTAGGAAAGTACCAGTGGGAGAGATCTGCAAGGTCTACACTTTAAACATGGATAATGGAGTCCCTTGCGGGACCCCAAAAATTCAGGGTACATGTGAACCTGTTGTCATCGATGCGAGCAGGATGTAGGTGTACATGGAACAGTAGGTTGTGCAAGTGTGATAATACATGGGTTGACAAAATGTACGATATGTGCCCTCAGACGGAGAGAGTGGGCAATGTGTAGGGGTGTGCTCATACCCCAGCTGCGCTCACAGTATTTGTCATGACTGCTGTAAAAGGGTGCCAGGTAGGTGGACCATGGGTATACAATAATGGGCTTAGGTGTGCAGGTGCTGGTTGGCAGAGATGTAGTAGGCCCACCCAGTGGAAGTCATTAATATTCCTATGTGGGCATAGCATATGCCTACACCTCCCAAACCTGAAGAGCACATCTACCAGATAGTCTGTAAACCATCGGGGGAATACATAGAGACCAAATCAGTGCCGTATACCCGATTAGCATGGACGTCCATAGTTATGAATCAGAATGTAACAAAGTCCAACTAAACACTTCCAGAACTAGTGATATTAGGTGGACAGGTGGCAGAATACAGGTAATGACAGATGACAACATGTATGAGTCATAAACAGCATATACCTCGACAAACGTGAATGAATACATATGCTCTGTGACTGTAAATGTGTCTAGTTAATAGAACCAATCGTCTAAATGTGTCCCACAGGGTGTTATGCATTGTTCCTGATACAGTGTTCATTCACACCCATTGGTATGTGAGGTCCACTAGTGATGGAAAGTGCATAATTTGCTGACCACCTTAGGTAGATGATAGCATAATAGATGAGGTTCAACACCCGTACGCCTTTGAGGGACACATCCGTCTGGGCAATTGTGTCCTGCAAAATGACAGTTATGGCACATGGCCTGTGAGTTCGGGAAAGGAGGTGATATTGTGTGTGTAGTGGTGTCAGAAATTAATTTGTTGAATCAGAAACAGCTACATGTAATAGGAAACAGTATTAGCAATTATAATGCTACAAGAATAACCTTAACTTATGCAAACCGTGGAAGTTGTCCATTTACCTCTGGCTGTGGGTATGTGTTGCCTTGACACATGTGATAGCTCTACATATAGGATCTATAGGGCCACCACCATTCTGAATGGCCAAAGTGGAACCTGCTCTGTAGAAATGTCAGACGTACCAGGGCAGAACATACCTACAGCCATGCATAGTACAGAAATATACATATCGGCACAAATCAAAGCGTAGTCTAGCAGCAGTAAAGTTGCTTATGCTACTACATATAACATATCGACATGTCAGGTATACAAGACCTGTAACAAGCAACCACTACAGACATGTACAACATGAGAATGTCCCCTAATCAGGACAGTTGCAATGGCTAGAGTATTGTCCATACCTCTCAACTGTCCCTTATTTTCAGGGACGTCCCTGATTTTGACTGAAAGTTTAACTCTGTCCCTCTAAATCTCTCCTAAAAGTAGTGACTTTTGGAGGAAAGGTGGTGAATTACACTTAATGACTAATGACAATAAGTAAGAGTTATAAACTTCTTTTACTTCAGAAAATGTGTATTAATTGATATGCTCTGATTCTGTCAATGTTTCAGGTTAATAGCACTACTTTTTTAAGTGTCCCTGATTGTCCCTGATGTTTTCTTGACTTGTCCCTGATTCAGTAGAAATTTGTCCCCGATTAGTTGAGAGGTCTGGTATTGTCACATGACATATGCCTAATGAGGGACTGTCCCATACAAAGTGGGAAAGGTGTCACTCCTACAGTCTCCCGTCGTGCAATCTGAAAGGTGAAAAACGTACAGTAGGTATGCGGTAGCATGACTCGGCGGACAGCTGTGTTAACAAAATCATATTCACATGTCAGCATTGCAGAGTATTGGTTTTCATGTATCAGGCAGATGGGAGCAGATCGTATGAGGAACATGCATATAATATGATTACGTCACTGGACAGGCCCCCGAGTCCGTACAGTCGAACACCTGCCGTCGCCAAATGGTTACACATACCCGATACTGTAGTCATGTAGTCCGATGTAATACGCATCACAAGGGATCACACACACCCAGCGTGAGTGACAAATGTAAGCAGAAATGTCGGTGAGCGAGTGGCTGTAAGCGTGTTTGTCTACCAGTATGCCAGTAGTGCACTGTCAAAGAAATGTGGAGTGTAAATGGGTAAAAGGTGCTGTAACCAGAGGTCAGCAGTGCTTAACACTGTGCAAACGCATGCACAACTGCTCCCACCTGCTGGAATGTGCCTTACCCAGTCCATATCCAAAGGTGTCGGTCTGTCTGCAAACAAAGAACCGCCCTATTCACATGTTGGTAGCAGTACCCTGCGCACATAGCTCATGTGAATTAACAATAGACCATGGCATATGTACAGACAATAGACCACACACACACACCATACAGCGCAGTCATCCAACAGTATAGCAATGTACTGGCAGATATGTCCGGACCACTGGTGCATGCATGCCTGGCCGTCCTGTGTTTCAGTGTGTGAGCATGCTCAGTATGACTGTTACGCATGTTGTCGACCAACATTACCATCATACCGTCATGTGTGTGAGCATGCCAAGTGTGGTCAACTGTATCGCATGTGTCACATGTCCAGATAGTTAGTACTGTGTTGCTGACCCCTCTGTTCTACACAGACAGGTGTCAATCTGTGTCTGCAGGGTAGCTAATAGTCATGTGACATTGACAGTTGCTACATGTCTGCATAGCATGGGGGGACATCCGACTGCAACCACAGTCCTACACAGCACCATGGGTGGTGCACATGACTCTCACATGTGTACGTTAGATGGGGGGGGCACAGCTGACAGTTGTACACATCTGCCGCTACTGTACTGGTATGCCAGGTCAGTGTGTGGACCTACCTAAATTGCTGGTTGGAGGGCTACCAGTGTACGTCAGATCCCAGCTTTAAATACCAGCACAGTAGTGTTCGACATGCTAGCTTTCACAACCTACATCAAACTGCCTGGCCTGCTGTAGTCTGTGTGTGTCTTAGGGGGTTGGGGTCATTCATTGGGCATATCCATAGGCCATTGAATATCATTTGTCTGTATTGGTCCACACCTGTCCAGCTGCATAGAACGTGTGTGGGCTGTACGGACACACATGATGGTCAGCCCATAATCTGCAGTGGGTTAGGATACCTTGTGTACTAATGGCTACCATTGTGACCCCCGTATGTGCTACAGAGGTCATGGTGCCATTATGGATGTGTACTGTCTGCTCCCCTAACATTCGGCCACCACAGTCACTTGTATGCTCACATACATACCATAGCAATGGGTAAATACACATTCTAATACATCTGCCAATTGTTAGGTTGATAGACATACCCTGGTGGTGTTCTGGACCTGAGGACGGTGCTGGAGGGCTGCCTATGTCGGATGCACACAGTGCACCTCCTATACATGGCCGAACACAGGTAGTGCCATGTTTGGCATCCATTGTACTGTGTGCGGGTCAGAGAGGGGAAATCCGTGGGTACCTACTGTGTCAGTGCATATTCCTTGTGTTGCCGCTTTGCCAAGGGCAGGTCATACTGTGCACGGCCTTTCGCCGACTGTGCCCTGCTCAGGTAGTTTCTTCGCCAAGTCACACTGTGCCTGTGCAGGCCTTGGCAGTGGTGTCGGGCTGTGTGGCCCTGCCCCATGGTATTCCTGCTGCAACTGTTACTGCAAGATAAGATTGTGTAGCATAGCAAATACCATAACAACTTGTGTGCATGTAGCTAGTGAATACTGCAGGGCTCCACCGGATGTGTCCGAATACCAGAACCGTGAACTGAGCATCCCAAACACATGCACAATTATATGTCTTGCCTGTGCATCCATCTCATTATAGTGTGAGTGTTCAGGTGTGTGTGCATTGCTGATGGGTGTCATCAGCCACGACACCAGTGTTTACCCAGCATCCCCCGCTAGGAGACTGTAGGGGATGTCCATATTGGCATTGTTGTGGTACAGCTGTGTCAGAAGCCATATATTGGAATCATCATAGCTTCCAGGGCAGACAGCACACACATTCAATCTCATGCCCTGGCTATCGCATATGGCCTAGCTGTTGGAGGGTATGCCCCTGCAGTGACTGTAGGCCCTACCCCGCTCACTGGGTGGTGCTTCCATGTGCATGTGTGTGCAGGCTATAGCACCCAGTACCCCAGGGTAGTCATCCATGTGGTTGAACTGATGCATATTGCTGGTCTACTAATCACGTGTGTTGAGGACATATATGTGCTCACTAGCATGTGCTGACATGGTGTCTGTGAACTGGTGCAATACTCTGGATGCAGATGCCTGTGAGATACCCATGATATCCCCAGTTGTGCTGTGTGAGGTACCTGTGGCTAGTACACCTAGGCCAACACATACCATGGTATCCTCTGTGGTGGGTTTCCCTTGGCCTGTTTGATGTGTCAGGTGTGGCAGGCACAGGTCAACAAGCTGCTGTAGGATGTCTCTGTCCACCCCTTATTGCTCCACCATCCCCAGCTCATGTAGCCCCTGGTAAGTCACCCTGGGTCTATAAAGTCTTATGTCACTCCAGTAAGGGCTGTTCGGCAGCATATACATCCTCACTGCCTTCAGCCTCCTGCACATATTGGTTTATGTTGCCTGCTGCAGCCCTTCTCATTTTGTTGGACTGTGTCCTGACATGTCCCCGCAGGTATACACTGGTGGTGTAGAGTGCGGAAGAAACCTGTGTGTATGCTGCTTGCTCACATTACTGTACTGTTCAGGTGCGGGCTGGCCATGTCATCTGCTGATTGTGCTGATCAACACCTGTTTGTGCAGCCTGTACACCCTGATTGTCCCACCACTGCTGTCATCCCTCCCAATGTCACCAGGCAGGTATAGACACACCCCTAGCTTAGGCGTGCTAAGGCAGGAGCACTCCCGAGGCACAGTTCTGCAATGTACGTACAGTATGCCTGACCCCCCTCCCATGCTGTCAACTATATTTGAGCCCTGCACCCGGCTAACTACACACATACACTCCAGGGACCTGCATCACACCCTGGGGATAAATGGGATACACTATTGTTAACCTCATCTGCATAGTATAGTCTTATAATGAATAGTCATATGACCCATACCGAACCTCCAAATTAGTAACCACTGCTCAGTGTCGCTCAGATCCATACACAACTGGCAACAGGTGCCTTACTATCACCATATTCGATGTCCCATGGTCTTCCCAGCAACAAAATAACCGGTGTCTACATGACTACAACCCGTGACCCTGCACATTACAGATGATGTGCATTACCACTACGCCATGGCAGATGTACATACATCCCAGGTTATCACGTACAGATCATCCGGCACAACCATTCAATAGTGCTGATGTCCCCAGACATGTATGTTCACATCTATGTCTATCTCTATATCTACATATATCATATATATTATTTGTATACATAAATACATATATATATATATATATATATATATATATATATATATATATATACACACACATATACATGTACATACATATGCAGATATTGCATATATATCACAACAGCGGACCACATGATAGCAAAGCATTAGACAGGAATGAAAAGGAAACTACATGTGCCACCTGCATTATGTAGTGTTGTTACTATCAAGGCACGTGTGTTTTGTTGCATCACACGGGTCAGACTGTATCAAGGGTAAGAGTAAGGTTGCTGACATTTACTCACCAGACCTATTGGCGAATGTATGTGTTGACAAACCAGTGTCTTGGCAGAATATGCGGGCTGTGGACACTATATAGGTCAGCAACAAAACACACTGAACACATCCCGCAGCTAGCCACCCACAGATACCAACACATACAGTATAACTGCCAAACACACACACCTGCTATGCCTTGGAATCGAGCACCTACCTGTCTAGTCTACCACACTACAGCATTACGCAGTAACAAAACATGCTACCGAGTTTCAGCATCACCGCACTCCCACAGGCATACTTCTAGGTGGATGACATCATCAGCAAAGACGGTGATAAGGAATGTATGGGGAGTGAGCCGTCTAAAAGCATTACTCTGTCCCCAGGCAGCTGGAAACACACACACACATACACTTGGCAGGGTTGGGAGTCGAACATACACTTAACTACCTTATCACACAACAGCATTACACAGTTACAGAATGCGCTACTGAGATTACTGGAATGCAGTACTCCCAGCGGCATACTTCTAGGTGGATGACATCATCTGCAGAGGCAAAGACGCCGATAGGGAATGTATGGGGAGTGAGCCATCTAAAAGCATTACTCTGCCCCAGGCAGCTGGAAACACACACACACACACTTGGCAGGGCTGGGAGTTGAACATACACTTAACTACCTTATCACACTACAGCATTACGCAGTTACAGAACGCACTACCGAGATTACCAGAATACAGCACTTCCAGAGGCATACTTCTAGGTGGATGACATCATCCACAGAGGCAAAGATGCCGATAGGGAATGTATGGGGAGTGAGCCATCTAAAAGCATTACTCTGTCCCCAGGCAGCTGGAAACACACACACACACTTGGCAGGGCTGGGAATCGAACATACACATAACTACCTTATCACACTACAGCATTATGCAGTTACAGAACATGCTACCGAGATTACAGGAACACAGCACTCTCAGAGGCATACTTCTAGGTGGATGACATCATCTGCAGAGGCAAAGATGCCGATAGGGAATGTATGGGGGGGGGTGAGCCATCTAAAAGCATTACTCTGTCCCCAGGCAGCTGGAAACACACACACACTTGGAAGGGCTGGGAGTCAAACATACACCTAACTACCTTATCACACTACAGCATTATGCAGTTACAGAACACGCTACTGAGATTACTGGAACACAGCACTTCCAGAGCCATACTTCTAGGTGGATGACATCATCTGCAAAGGCAAAGACGCCAATAGGGAATGTATGGTGTGAGCCATCTAAAAGCATTACTCTGTCATCAGGCAGCTGGAAACACACACACACACACACACACACACACACTTGGCAGGGCTGGGAGGCGAACATACACCTAACTACCTTTTCACACTACAGCATTACGCAGTTACAGAATGCACTAATGAGATTACTGGAACACAGCACTCCCAGAGGCATACTTCTAGGTGGATGACATCATCCGCAGAGGCAAAGACGCTGATAGGTAATGTATGGGGAGTGAGCCGTCTAAAAGCATTACTCCCCAGGCAGCTGGAAACACACACACACATTTGGCAGGGCTGGGAGTCGAACATACACCTAACTATCTTATTACACTACAGCATTACGCAGTTACAGAATGCACTACCGAGATTACTGGAACACAGTACTCCCAGAGGCATACTTCTAGGTGGATGACATCATCCGCAAAGGCAAAGATGCCGATAGGGAATGTATAGAGAGTGAGCAGTCTAAAAGCATATTACTGTCCCAAGGCAGACATAGACAAACACATGGCAGTGGTGTGAGCAGGACAACTGCCTATCTACAGAGCACTATTACAACACTACATGGATACGAGACGCGCCACAGACAGTACACCCTTCAAGACAGTCAACCAGTGTGTTCAATGTAGGAATCCATCCTGACGTGGGGTATGGACATCTGTTGCCTGGATGACCACCATCGCTATACAGGATTTCAATGGCCAAGCCCATACACAGAGGCACATAACCGACACAAGGTGTCACTGGGCATGCTCACACACTTAGTATCACACGTCTGTTTGGAATGTACTGTGTGTCCATGTACACAACGGCATACTGGGCATGCTCACACACTTAGTAGTAGCGAAGGGCTGTCTTGCATGCACACAGATTATAAACACGGAAGGGCACAGTCTGGAATGTACTGTGTATCCATCTACACAACAGCATACTGGGCATGCTCACACAGTAGTAACGAAGGGCTGTCTTGCATGCACACAGATTCTAAACATGGAAGGGCACAGTTGGGAATGTACTGTGTGTCCATCTACACAACGGCGTACTGGGCATGCTCACAGACTTAGTAGTAGCGAAGGGCTGTCTTGCATGCACATGGATTCTAAACACAGAAGGGCACAGTTTGGTGTTACTGTCCCCATGTACGTGAAGTCCACTCACATGTACTGACCAGTACACACTCAAGAGCCATCATAAATGTCTCAGGTGCAGATCACAGTGGTAAATGCCGCATTCTACTATGTATCCCTCAGACATCACCATGTCCTTGGACCAGCAACACACATCTATACATTACTACAATACCATGTGACTCATGACCAGTGAGCTGTACATAGGTCTACAGCAACTGTGCAGACTACACATGTATTGACAGGGTTTCATCATGTGTTATGCAATGCAATGATACCACTGTTCATAACCAGGTCGGCTCTACACATAACAGGGGCCCTGGGTCTTACACAGCTTTAACAGATGACTGTCGCTGTACACCAAAGAACACTCATGCTTGGATAAGACATACATGTAATCACAGTCGATATGTACATGGCCCACACACACACAACACATATGTACATAGCATAGCTTTTGCTGTCCTCCGTGCAGACAAGTGGCTACAGCAATCACATGCATGTACATGGAAGGTAGGTCCATGGCTGTTGAATACTAACAGTACATAAGGTAGCAATGTTGACCGAGGTAACATTCCCTCTGTACTAGTTACCCATGACAACCATCATATCATATAACAGTCCATGTGTTATGTATGTCATCGCACATGTCCACCAATTGCAATACATACAAACATGGCTACATGAATGGAATGTAGGACCAACACACATGTACATGTAGTAGTGTGCATGCAGCTACCATGCATGTGCAGTAGCTGATGTATGTCATTCATCTGTGCCTAACTACAACATGCAGTTGCAATGCAGCCCCATCATTGACACCTGTATATTGTGAAATACTGACAGTATGGTAGGATGTACATCAGGTATGGATGGATGTGTGTACATAAAGTGGTGATCCACCTTTGCAGATGGATGTTTGCTGAAGATGGCTCACAGGTGTGTCACAAGCCATCCTACCATTACATGTGCAAACAGTACGCTATGTTACTGTTACTTGAAGGTGAAGATATACAACCTACACAGCGGTCAGAGTGTTACTGACTGTAAATCACTTGACACCTGTAACACTTACATCCTCCTGTGTGCATATAGCAGCACAATTGCCGAAGGTAGCGTTGGTACACATAATGCGGCCAGTACTGCTGCATGTCTGTCAGATGTATCATCATATAGCAGGTGTATGATTCACAGTACTGCCATGTGTGTTTGCTTGTCTGACCATATATGCCATGTATGGTGGGGAATGCATCCCAACTGTTACACACCCCTGTACACTGTTGTAGAGATCTGTACATACTGCAGTGTAGAAAGCATGATGTAGGCAGGGGTGGTGTGTGTATCACACACATGTCAGCTATCTGTATGTGAATGACATGTGTGGACTCCACAGTGTGTGTGTGTGTGTGTGTGTGTGTGTGTGTGTGTGTGTGTGTGTGTATGTCTGTCTGTATGGCTGTGTTGTGCATGGAGTGAGGGCGTATGCTACCATACAGAACAGACAGGATCGCTAACCCCTCATGGTGATGCAGTCCACTACCCTGTTGATGCCATCGGTCTCAGCATTACTGGCTACCTGTACATGTTCATTCTTTGTGTCGTGTTGTGTGGGTGCACAGTACTGTGAGGGTGATTACCACATAGGCAGGGGTCCTCACCTCAACACTATCAAGTGTGCGTTATAGTGTTGTTGACCCCGTGAGTGTGGGCATGTTATTGTGTGTTTCTGTGTATGTCTGTGTGTGTTCTCATCCTGTAATGTGACAGTGTATTACTGCTACACAGTGAGGCCTCATGCTATCAAGTGGCCTCTAATGTTATCGCCGGCCAGACCGCTGTGTAAACCCCCCGCACCATGTCACCGTACCTGTGATGTGACCTGGTATGGATGTCACATCTCTAGCCACTGTAGCCTATTAAACAGCCCGCATGCTTCTGGATCAGTAGATGTGTGGACATCTGTGTAATGGTAGCCTTTCTAACAGTGAGGTTGAGGCTACGTATAGCATGCTGGTATTGCCATACATGCCTGTGAGTACTCCACATTTACACATGTGAAACTGCAAACACTGCTACTTATTGGCACATGCAAGTAGACCTTAAGGAGGAAATCAGGGCATAATTACCAACATGCTGTTACCGTTGTTACCAAGACACATACTGTGAACATATAACAATGCATTATAAACCTGTACTACATGGTATGTCTGGTGCATGTCAACAGTACACAACTAATGTAATATACACTTATCTCACTATTCTGTTCACCCTGTGCATCAGACCATATGAGCATGTCCCTGCACCGATGGTGTGGATGACAGGGATGTGGCACAGGCATCATCATATGCACAGGGTGATAATGTTTGGCAGGGGCATAGGCTGCACCAGTGGATGACATCATGTGTGTGGGTAAGGGCCGGTGATCTGATTGGACATGTGTGGTCGTTATGCATGTGGGTGTTGCGGTGCCCTACAGATGTTTCTGCTGTGTGCGTGTATGTGTGCACACAGTTCTGCCTTTTGTCAGGCCTACACAGGGGCATTATTGACAGCTCCAGATTGTACAGACCAGGATGTACAGCTCACTGTGTCCAGCCATGGCCACGTGACCTGTGCCTGCCAGGGGTTGCACGGGCATTACCAGGCGGAGGTACAGATTGGCTACTCTCCAATGACACATGTCCACTGGAACCGTGTCCCCACTGGGAACATCCAGGGCCATGTCCACATGGCCTGCTGTGTCCTGGTCTGGACAGCGCAGCAACGGCTGCACTGCTACTGCTACCGGCACTATGGGAGCGGGCATGTGAGGTGGCTCATTCACGTTGACCTGCACTAGGTGGTGTAGCTGGCCTACGTCCACGTGGCCTATGCCTCACTCCTATCAGATGTTCCAGCACAGACAGCTCACGCTCACGGATTGCCATGCCATGGTCAAGGATTCCAACCATGTCACCCAATCGCCTGTCTAGAACATCAGCAATCTGCTGTTGAGCATTTGCCAATGCCTGGATGTTGTCATTTAGAGTACGGATAGCAGCCCTCTGAAGCCTCTGCCCTTCTCTGTTCTGCTATTCAGCACGTACCTGTGCCACCATTACAGTCTGGAACATGCATCTGGTGACACCAGCTGCTGCTCTCTGTCCTGCAGGTGCATGTCTGCCAGAGGTCCTCCTACGAGTGGCACTGGCCACATGCCTGTGTGGAACATCTGCAGTCATTACACTGACACCATGGTGTGGAGACACACCTTCTGTAGCCACCACACGTTCCTGTTCTAAGCTAACACACGCTGACTGTCTTTCCTCTATAGCCACTGGTGATGGGGTATGTGTTGGTATGAGAACTGTGTGCGGGGAAGAAGGGGACATAGCTGGGATGGCAACCACTGGCACAGATTCAGCCCCTGACAACCCTGCCTGTACCTCATACATATGTTCATCACTGCTAGCATCTGTGGGGACACTAACATCAGATGGACCACAGTAGGGTAACGCACCTACATCACCTGTGAATGCAAGGAAAGACTCTACATTACAACAGACACACACACAGACAGACAGAGGCACACACACACAGACATAGGCACACAGACACACACAGACACACAGACGCACAGACACACAGACACACCATGCATGTGATTTGACAGACGGCATGCAGCATGCATGTGATACAGCAGACGGCATGCAGCTCAGGCATTAATAGTGGTAGTTAGCATACCTCCCTGGGTTGCACACAACAGCAAGCAGGTGTCATATCAGTAGCCATGCAGTTCACACAATCATAGTAGTAAGCATGTATCCCTGTGATACATCATGTGGACCAGCACAGGTTAACAGTACACATGGCTGAAGTGACCTTGACATGTAATCTGCTGACGTGTGCATTGACATGCATACATGTCTGACACAATGGTGTCCTGACACATGTACAGCGTTGTAATGGGTATCACATTGCAATGTTGTCTGTATGCCCTACAGATAAAATGCACTTTTAGCAAATGTGCACTACAGCCTGTGGGAGATGCACATATGTAGCCATGCTAGAGGTAATGCTCTCATCAACCCAGAATGAACCTGACATTCATGTGGGGACATGTAACATTTGCAGCACACCCCACTCATCACATAGTCTCACTAGATCTCCACCACCACAGGCCACACATAGTATGAGTATGACATTTACAGAACCTCTCCATACTCTGTGTAGGCACCAGAGGCAGCCCCCATCACCAAACACAACAACAATTACTTATAGCCCACAGACTCATGTGTGCTCATCAACTACAGCCAATAGGGTATTATAACATACCCAACACAGCGGTCATAGGTGACTCTGTAGGCGGTCACGCTGATGTGCCAGGGATCACTGCAGTGGCTGTACTGTACAGAGGTGCAGGTAACACATGACTCTGCTGTTCACAGACAGGACACTACCCTAGAGAGGTGCCGCCAGTGTAAACACTGTAGTTGGGCTTCCACATAGACTTGCCAGACAACATAGTACCTCACTATGAACCTGTGAAGCTATTACATGTCCTTTGTGCATGGTTAATTGAGTAGCTCTTCCATTTCGATTAGCTATCATGCTGTTACAGTGTCCCATGACTACAAGCCACATGTATCCTGTTATTGTGTATTGCACATGCCAATAGACGATACCTTTTGTTTGCATGATATAACAGTTATGCTGTGTAGAATATCTGACATATCTACCTACAATACTGTACATTACACATATTTTACACATTATCCCATAATGCAAAGCATACTTGCACAGCAGGACCACCTTAGGCATGTTATTGTCATTATATACCCATACGCATGCCTACTGTGACAGTATATCAACATATACTATCCCCTGCTATGGCACGTACTTGTTGGACATACCCTACCACTGACGGTGGGTGGTGTGGAATTGTTCTGTTTAAAACCCTCATGTAACATCCCTTCTGGTGTATGTGATGTTTACCTTGTGGCCCACAGCAGGGCACACAATTTCTACAAGCGTTACTATGCTCAACAAGACATCACTACATAATACCTTTTCCCACTTTATGCATTGCATACACTTTTAATTAATACAAAACAGGCTCTACATACACTAACATACTGAGTGTTCTACATGCCTTGTTAGCATTCCGAATCTTTGTAAATATCTCTCTTACACCTTTACTGTTTAAACAGTTCTATGGTATGAGCATACGGTTTGAATGTATGGCAAGTCATCCTTATATACGTCAATACCTGTAACATGTGGTTTCCTTCTGCCAATTGGTGTTCCAGAGTAAATTATTACATGCACATCAGCTGTGCAGCTACTCCATTCACCAATTACGTGGCAACAGTGGGGTATAATTGAATTCTCCACTTGGGCATTGCCCTTTTGCCCTACCTTCGGGCAGACGGCCTGTATGTGTTTTGTTGTGAGGAATTGCAACTGCTATTTGTAGAGACACGGATATTTTTAATTCATGTCCCCCGTGGATTGTGTGTGATGGTTAGAGTATGTGGTTCTACATGTGAGTGTACCTGTCATCTCAACCGTCTTATAAGGGACTATTGCAAACAAAAAGGGGTTGGGAGGGTGGATTAAGGGGTTGGGAGGGTGGCTTAATGGCTAAGGTGTTTGCCTTACAAACACAAGGTGCAGGGTTTGAGTCTCACAAGGGATAACTGACTAGGCTTAAAATGGCTCGCAGGGGCAGTTAACCTAGTACTAACTATGAAACTATGAAAAACCTGTAACATCACCGTCTGTTCCATTATACAACAGCTACGATTTCACACGGCACCTTTACAAATGTGTCTCTCACAAGGTATGTTAATGCCTCTGCAGATGTAATTGAGTGAGTGGATGTTTGTGATGTTATTACAGTCTGTATTGCAATTGTTTCGGGTGTGGGGGAGATCTAGGTGGGTGTACATAGCATATACAGGTTTGTGGGGATTGCATTTCTACATATTCCATATATGTGTGTGGGCTCCTTCCCTAATTGAAGACCTATCAGTTAGTAGACTAAACTATGGTTGTTACGGGCTTAAACATTGAGCCATTGTTAATTGGTTTCTATATAGTATGCAGGTGAGGTTGATACTTCCATACCTCCGGAAATACAGTGATATGTAAAGGAATGTTGCTAAATGACAGCTGTCTTGTGTATTTCTGTCACAGATATTTGCACTCATTGCAGTTGTGTTGGTGAATGAACCTCTTTGGCATGGGTTGCCACCTTTTCAAATGGCCATAGTGGGACATTTGCAGGACACACATCGGTGTTTACAGGCTGACACATACCCACGGTCAGTACACAGGATAGAACATACTTTTATCCTGAATACATACTTATTCTTGTAGCACTTTAGCTACTTATCATGTTTCATGTAACATTTACGTTTTGTAGATACAGGCATAACTATTTAATGCAACTATTACATAATATATGGGACATAATTATGTCCTACAGTCTCGGACATTTGCCCTTTTTAATATTTTTTGTCAGGACACAACTGCACAGGGAGGGGCTGTCCCTCTTAAAGTGGGATAGGTGGTAACCATATGCCTACGGCCAGCTATAACCACACCTACCATAATGATCTACCTCCGAGTTAGCACTATCAGACACACAATGCAAACACACACACACATTACAGTCCCATGGAAAACGCACACGGCACCCTCAACACACACATACACAGACTACAGCAATCACAAACACGGTTGAACACAGTACCTACGTGGACCGCAACACTGGCAGCGATAACTAAATGTCCCTTAATATCGTGATAATATTACATGCGGTTCCAGTGTTCCGATACTGTGTTCTTTTGGTCTTTAAGCCTCGTGATTACGCGTGTCGGTATGTGACACATTCCATAGTTGGCAGTATTCTATTTATTTCTACCTCCATGGTTGTGTACATGTCGTTGACCTATCTATATATTTGCAGATATAGGTGAATCTGTATATATCAACATATATCTCTATCACCCTATCTCTATATCTATATGTATATAGCTATATATATATATATATATATATATATATATATATATATATATATATATATATATATCTGAGAGAGAGAGTGAGTGAGAGGGAGAATACACCTTTCATTGTGCACATGTCGGTGTATACTGTTTCCTGGACTCCGCACATTTGTGTTTGAACCTGTCACATTACACACCTGCCGTTGGTACATCTTGGGTAGCTTAGTGTTAGGTGATTGTGTACATGATTGCGTGTTCTACTCCTGGCAGTGGTTGTTTTACCCTTCAGAGCAGGCACTATTAGTACAGGGGTGAATAATGCTAGTTTCACCTGTTCTGGACATCATTGACCATGATCTGCGCGATATTCAGAGAAGCTTAGCACTTTTTTGCGCATATCCGTATAGTCATGTTTAAACTATGCTTACCAACACTGGGCAACACATATTCCCGCTAACATGTGCTAAACCTGATCTGATGACCTGCATCCAACATCCATTATTCGTGCCTTCGGGATTACGTAACATCCCTTGCAGGACGTGGAACCGGGAACATGCACGACAGTCAGTGCATTTACCACTTGGGCATCTGGGATTTGTACATGTGTTATGGCGTTTTGTATGTGGACTGTACTACGGCTGTTACTCCATACTGCAATCAAATGGGTAACTCAGTTAGTTTACATATGGATGAGACCTATTAATGGTATGTCCAAGTGATGTTTAATGGATGTGCTCCAGCATTGGGAATGTATGCAACAGTGAGCCACACACTATAATGTGCTACACCTTCACACAACTATAAGTGGAGCATGCTGGGGTGACAGATACCTGTCATGGGTACACCCCATGCTTTGCCACTACATCCATGATTACATTATATGGAGCCCCTCATTAACACACCAGGGAATCCATGCAGAGTGTGTGGGGAACAGTGATTACACACATGGATCACGCAATTGGCTCTGCTCCACTGAAGGACAGTTGGTTACTTGATGTGGTGGCGACAGCAGACACTGTTTGCCTCGATTGATGAATGGCCTCTGACAATCAGGCATGTATCTACCGATGTACCTAGGAACCTATACATACAGTACCAACATATGCTGATAGGTGCGTGTACTGTTCAGGTGTTGACATTCTTTGTTCCAATAGCTGTTGTGTGTGCAATGGTTGAGGGCTGCCTATGTAGGATTCACACAGTAGGCCACCTATACATTACAATTTACAGGTGGTTGTGTTTGTGTGCCATCCATTTTACTGTGTGTGCAGGTGAAGAGGTGTGTCAGTCCGTAGGGGCCTACACTGTCAGAGTATGTGCTATACGTTCCCTCTTTGCCAAGGCATAGGCATATTGAGCATGCCTCCATTTACCTAGTGGGGCTGGCACAGGGTGTTTATGGTCTGAATCCCTCTGTGCCTCTGATGGCCTTGGCAATTGTGGTGGGCTGTGAGGGCCTTCACCATTATGTCCCTGCTGCAGCTGTTTCCGTAGGATCATATTATGTAGCATGGCACATATCATGAAGATGTGGGCACACGTGCTTGGAGAGTACTGCAAGGCTCCACCAGATATGTCCAAGCAATGGAACTGTGATTTCAGCATCCCGAACACACACTCTATGATGATTCTGGTTTGTGCGTGTGCCTCATTATGGCATTCTTGCATGAGTGTGTGTGTGCATTTCTGATGGGAGTCATCATCCATGGCTCCAGTGCATAGCCAGCATCCCCCACAAGGTGGCCATGTGGGATGTCCCCCCTGATGAATACCTGATACAGCTGTGAGGCATGCCAGATGTGGGAGTCATGGTAGCTTCCAGGGCTGCCAGCACACACATCCATGATAATGCCCTGGGCATTGCACACGACCTGGCAGTTGATGGAGTGGTATCCCTTGCGGTTTATGTAGCGCCTACCATGCTCACCAGGTGGTGACTTGATATGTATGTGTGTGCAGTCTATTGCACCCAGTACCTCCGGGTAGTGTGCCACATGGTGGAAGAGGCGCATATTGCTGGCCAACTCCTCCTGAGTTCGGGGGAAGGATATATGCTCATTGGCATGTGGTAACATGGCATCCAGGAACTGGTGTAGTATCCTGGATGCTGATGCCTGTGAGATCCCCATTATATCTCCAGTTGGCCTTTGAAAGATACCTGTGGCTAGTATTTGAAGCTTACACATACCTCGTGTCCACTGGGATGGGTTCCCCTCTGTTGTTTCTGGATCTCAGGCGTGGCCGGCACAGCTCAACTATTTGCTGTAAGATGTCCCTGTCCACCCTGTAATGCTCTACCATCTCCAGATCATGTAGCCCCTGGTAGGTTACCCTTGGTCTGAACACTCTTCTCCTCCTCTGGGGCCTGCAGTGGTTGTCAGCATCATCCTCCACAACACCTTCAGTCTCTAACACATGGTGATGAATCACAGCTATGGCAGCTCCCAACATGTACATTGTAAAAGTTCCCCGTCTGTTTACACTGATGGTGCAGTGTTTGGGAATACACAGGTGTGTGTGAGGTGCTTTCACACTTCATACTATTGTGCTGTGAACACTGATGATGTCATAAGGTGTGTATGTATGATCGTAGCTACAGGGTATCTTATGTGCTTTACGACAGGTACTACTATTGTGGTGCCTTTGGTGTTGAATTACATTTGGCTGCCATGGATTACCTCTTGCCCTTCCCCTTACATTTCTTAACGTTTCACCTCCCATTTTCTAGCATGCATCCAGCAGCCTACTTTCATTTGTACTTTCCTAAACCTGGCTTATCTTGCGTAATGTGTTCTATGGCCGGTCTACTGCAGGTTTGCTTTGCTCTGCTATGACAGTTCTCTTTTCTTTGCAATCCAACACCTCCCATATCCTATTTTGCAGGTTTCTGCGAGCAGATTTGTCAGCTGTCGTCGACTGCCCACTGTGAGTTAATAGGTGTTAATTGCTCAGTTGTACTCCAATTACCCTACTGCGGCATTTCCTTATTTTCTTCCCCTAACCTTCCTGTTTGAGCTATGGTGCACGGGCGTGCGTCCGCTTACCGGGTTTCAGGCATGTTTTCATCCCCGTACACATGCGCTTTTGGGCACAATATGTGCTCTCAGCTAAACAATGCTATACCTACATCCCCACCCCTGTCCTGTGGCTTTGCTTAGCAATGGCCAGGCCGGATTCACATTGCTCCAATGTGCTTACAGCTACGGTGGCACACCCCACTGCTGATGTCATGTATACCTTTAAACCACTCCTTGGTGTTGTAGCGCTGCGCCGTATGGTACATCCTTAATCCGGCGGGACATTTGCGATTCACTATTACTTGCCTCATTTGCATGGTATTGACTACTAATTCCTAGTTACCGTGCCGAACACTGTCACAAACCCTTAGCAACCCTTGCAACGTGGTTGTGGTGTACCATGCATACCATTGAGTGTTATGGTGAAATCATGATTTGTATTACATTGCGATTTTATGACATTTGTATATATTTTCTTTGTGTTCCCGTTTGCGCACACATGCCCTGCGGTTGTACTTTGCATTACTGTTGACATGACATTAAATGTTTTTAGGTGTTGTGCATCTTTTCTTATGCCATTGGCTGTATATTTAGCCATTGACATATGTTAGGTTTGTAATACATGAGTCTGGTCCACTTTCATAGATCCGATGTTCTGTTTGGAAAAATGTAAACCATTTTTTTTTGGTTTACATTTCTGTGGGCTTACGCTATGCCTGCACCATTTCATGAATCGCTATGTACCTTCATTTGCATGGTGCGGCACTGCACATGGGGTGATTAGCATACCTAAGCCGAGGGCTGCACAGATCTGGCGTATGCTGGTAGTGCACATGGAATTGGATCGTACCTGAATCGCTCAGCGGCCATATTTGGCATTATACCGCTTACGCTATGCCTGCACCTGGCGCATGCTTCATGAATCCCGAGGATTCTCTTTTTATTTTCCACAGAGGATACAATTTGAATGTTGGGAAGAACACTTTGGGAAGAATCCTATTGGATGGTTCATGTTATATATACATGTGTGTCACTTCACATTTATAACTACTTTCATTCTCACTGAGGAAAGCATGTTGGCTGAAACCGGTCTGGGATATATATTATTTTTCAATAAAATACTTATGTATTTAATTTAATAGTTTTATTTGGTGTTTTTTATTGCAATTGGTGTTGGCATTTTTTGTCTATTTGTATCAGTTCCTGCCTTGCACCTGGTCCTACTTGCAGAGGGTTTTTTTCTGACGTATATTTGACATCACCAATAAAATGCTCTTGGGCAGAATCATCCTTTACAAATTGTTGGTATAGTTGGTCCATGTGCCATATGTGGGAGTCACGGGTACTGCCTGAGTGGCCTGCAGACACATTGTAAATTATACCCAGTGCATTATAGACTACCTGATAGTTGGTAGAGTGGTAACCTATACTGTTAATGTACCCTCTTCCGAGCTCATCAGATGGGGCCTTTATTTTATTATGAGTGTAGTCTATGGGGTCCAGTACCTGAAAGACATTAGCTATGTCATAAAGTCCCATATGGTGTTGAGTCTATTTTTTGTAGTATGAATAAACTACAAAAACTCCTCCACATGATGGAGTATAACATCACAAAACTGCTGGAGTATATATGAGGTACATGCCCAGGAACCCCCTACTGTATCCCCCACTGGTCACTAAAAGGTCCTCATTGCTAGTCTTACCAAAGTCACACATTCCTCAGTATCCACAAGGATATGTACTCCACAACTCCCATAAGCAGATAATGGTGACACATCTCAACCAACTATTGTTTGGTGATTCTGACCACATGGCAGCAATCCACAAATCTCGACCAGCTATTGCTTGGTGATTCTATCCACATGGTAGCAGTCCACAAATCTTGACCAGCTATTGTTTGGTGATTCTATCCACATGGTAGCAGTCCACAAATCTTGACCAGCTATTGCTTGGTGATTCTATCCACATGGTAGCAGTCCACAAATCTTGACCAGCTATTGCTTGTTGATTCTGTCCACATGGTAGCAGTCCACAAATCTTGACCAGCTATTGCTTGGTGATTCTATCCACATGGTAGCACTCCACAAATCTTGACCAGCTATTGCTTGTTGATTCTATCCACATGGTAGCACTCCACAAATCTTGACCAGCTATTGCTTGTTGATTCTATCAACATGGTAGCACTCCACAAATCTTGACCAGCTATTGCTTGGTGATTCTATCCACATGGTAGCAGTCCACAAATCTTGACCAACTATTGCTTGTTGATTCTATCAACATGGTAGCAG